>NC_053027.1:471465718-471647420 GCF_003073215.2 Triticum urartu
TCATCTGTGCTAGATTTTTAGGTCTAGAATATTTTCCATTTTTGAACGGCCATTTGATCCATAATAATATCAAAAGTTTATGAAACTTGTTTGTCTCAACACTTGGCCAATTCTGTTTTTTGGCATTTCTCAAATATCTGTAGCCATGGCGGCTTATTACGCCGGCTCACTTTTCCTTATATGGCATTAGCCCTTACTTAAGCCGCCATTACTCATTTGCACCATCATCATTTAACTTCACCATCACCATTGAATTGAACCGGCACGTTACTTTCTTTTCAGTTCGTCTTTTGATCATCATGCCGTCAAAAGCACCAACTGTCTGCAACTGAGTCCCCTCCATAGTAACTGAGGATAACTTGAAGGAATTCTTCACCATAGGATTTTTGCCAGGGAAGAATGTTATGTCTTACCGTGCACCTGACCCGGACGAGGAATGGCCTAATCAAAAAGATGGTGAAGTTATTGTCTTCTCTGACCACATGAATCGGGGTTTTTCACCACCCGGCTCAAAGTTCTTCAGAGACGCTCTTCATTTTTTCAAACTCCACCCTCAAGATCTTGGTCCCAATTCCATATCCAATATCTACAACTTCCAAGTTCTCTGTGAGGTGTATCTTCAAGAAGAGCCGACTTTGGAACTCTTCAGAGAGTATTTTTATCTGAACCGCCAGAACGAGTGTACCAATGGCCCTAGCTTGGAACTTGGTGGAATCTCAATTCAGCGCCGACAGGGCGCCATCTTTCCCCTAATATTCTTACCGAGTCATCCCAAGGATTGGAACCAGACCTGGTTCTATTGCCAAGATACATCTCCAGCCAATGAAAAACCACTGCCGGGTTACCGCGCGGAGCGTCTGGACTCCAAGTTTGTGCTCCCTGATAAGCTCACTACTGCTGAACGCAAGAAGCTTATTCCATCTATAAAAAGTATTAATGCCTTATTGGGGAATGGCTTAACCGGAGTTGACTTGATCCGTTGCTGGGTCTCGTGGCGGGTCATCCCTCTAAGCCGCCGATCCAAGTTAATGTATGACTATGGCGGAGGCCCAGATGACTCCCTTCGTCACAGCTCCGTTCAACTAACTGAAGAAGATATTGTTTCAATGTCAACCCTCCTGGTGACCGGCAAATATGAAGACTGCAGTAAAGTCGGGTTAAACCCCTTTTGCAAACTTAACCCGGCGCCGGAGGTAAAAGAACCCTAACCTCTTTCTCTTTGTATTTTCCTCAGCAGTTTTAAATACCTGCATGACCTTTTATCTTGTTTACTTGTTTACAGGCCAAATCTGACTTCTGGAAAGCCAAGTATGACCATGAAGCTGCCAAGAAGGCTAGAGTCGCCGCCATAGCCGCCAAGAAGAAGACCCGGAGGTCCAAGAAGAAAAAGAGCACCGCTGAGGACCTGTTAAAGCTTGATGATGATTCTGAGTCGGAGGTAGCCCTTGACTCCCTTGGCCAGTTTTTTAATAACCTTATTGACACTGACTATTGCCAGGATGACACGGGGGCCAGTCAGGCCGTAGAACAAGAGGTAACTATTTCCTCTGACTCAGCCCATTTGCCAAGACAGAAACTCCGACTAGTAACCTGGAAAGTAAGGTTTCCGCACCCTTTAGCTTATTTGGACCCTCATTTTCTTTTGAAAAAACAGCAACATGAGAGCCGCCGTCAGGCCCAGAATGACGATGAACCGCCTTCCATTGTACAACAAACTCCTCGAAAATGCCAGAATGAGGTCTCTTTTATCTTCATCTTCTGCTTTCATTAATGAGTCTATTCTCTTGTATTACTGACGTTATTTTACCTTTTGCAGGAGGTTTCTCACTCTTCAGGCGACTCATCTCAGACGCAATTTCCGGCCTTCAAGAATGCCCCTAGGTAAGGAAAAAATCATCTTTCCTCTATGTCTTTAAAAACTGCATCATTGCACTAACTGTCTCATAAAATCTTTCTTAGTAGTCAAGCCAAGTCCAAGAAGGCCAAAGTGGTTAAACCGACGGAAGACCCGTCAGTTCTTGCACCTAAACCGGCCATGCCAACTTCTCCCCCTCGAATTGAAGCACCAGAAGACCCAGCTACAGATACTCAATTGGATCCTCCTGAGCCGTCAGCTGATGATACCATTGTTAACCCCTCTACTGCCAGACCATCCAGTTCAGCTAACCCGCCATCATCTTCTGATCATGACGTTCTGATCACTGGTAGCCATTTTGTTGAACCGGGGACTCCCATTGTGTTAGCTCGGCATACTGCTAAACAAGAAGCCTTGGAGAGACAGAAAGTGTGTTTTGATATCTCTCACTACACTCATCTGAATGCTAGTGACATATTGTCCGGCTATCTCAGCCATGTTCATTCCAGCCGTGAGTCGGAAATTGAGATGGTCAAGCAATTGCAGCTGAAATATGAGGTATGTTCTCCGGTTTACTTATACTCTGCCAGCCCCCAAGTCTTCAGATGATGAACCTGAATGATCTGAAGACTTTATGATATAGATTGATACTTTCTCTCTAAGTTTTTCAAAAGTCCAACAAAATAGTGTAAACTTCACCTGTAGTCCCCAAGGGCTGGCTCAATTTATCATAAATGAACTGGTACTTAACTTCATAACTGTCTTTTACCAGTCCCAATAAATATTGTAATCCGGTTTAATCTTGAGAAACTTTCTGAATATCATGCATTAGCCCCCAAGTGCCAAGTGTTGTTACTTTGTAAGGCACTTGGGACTTGAAATATATAAGAGTCATAAAAAATTGCTTTGGCAGACATTAGCCGCCAAGTGTCAAGTGGTATTGTGATGCATAGTACTTGATACTTGAATCTGTATAACTTGTAATTTAAGCCTTTACACGCTTGTGTATGTTTTGTAGAACGCCCTATCTGAATTGGGCTCCCAATTAACTGATGCAAAGACCCGGCTGGCGGATCAAGAGGCAGAAATCAAGTCTGCTGATTCTAAACTTCAATTGAGTCTTTCTGAGATAGAAAAATTGAAGACCAGTTTGACGGCAAAGAAGAAATCATGGGCCGAAGAAAAGACGCTCCTGATACAACGTGTTGAAAAAGCTGAAGCAGCTCTTGAAGAGGTTACCACAGAACTCACCGGCTTGAAGAATCGGGTGTCTCAAATGGTCTCCGACATATTTGGTAAGTCAGCTGTGTTAATCACTTATGCCTCCTTGTGATCCGGAATATAAACCGCCTGCTGACCCCTTGTTTAAAAAATATGTGCAGGTCCGCGAAGCAAAAAATCTGAGCCAAGATAATGTGACCAAACTGAAGGCGGTTTACACCTTAGTGGAGCAGTTGTATACTGGTGCTCAACGAGCACTTGCTGCTATCTCTCCTGCCAACCAAGGACCCAATCGGCTGAGTGATGTGTTGAAGAAATTGTCAATCTTACCCGCCAGGTTTCAAGAGGTCAAACGATCCTGAGCCAGAGCCGGAGCCCTGACTTCCCTGAGCCGCTCCAAAGCCTGGGTGCCAGATCTAGACCCGGTGGATGTAGCTAGGGGGTACCCTACCGTGAAGGAAGACAGGTCTTTATTTGAGCAGGATGACTTCATTGCCTGCGTGAGGGGAGTTCGACCTCAAGCCACCGTTCTTGGAGATGAGACCAATGTTGATAAATATCAGCCGGGTTTTGATTTGGAGAATAAGAAGATGGCGACTCCCTCTTATAAAGTGACGGATCTTATCCCACCGGTTCACCAACATATATTTGCCCCAGAGATTAACCCGACCGGCTTAATTGATGATGAGGCTGAGTTCATTACTCTGAACGGCTTTGACTGGTCTAATTCTGGCTTTCAACCAGTGGAGGGAGATGAACCAGCCAGGGGGGAGTCGTAACCATCTGAACAATCCTGCTTTTAGCTTAGGACCTGTCTTAAGAGAGAAAAACAGTAACCTTTTGGGCTCTTAATGCCTTGTAATAGGTTAGTTTAAAAAACTGCATATTTTTCCTATGCCATCGTGCATAAGATGCGGTGTGACTCTTTGCTCCGGATGTCAATATATGTGTCACATCTATTGTTACATCTGCAATGTTTTAACTTTGCTCCTACAAAAAATGAAAGAGCTGGTCTAGCGGCTTAACATCGGACGGGTCAAAAGCACCCAGTATATGTCTTTATTTGAAAAGATAAATAAGGATGAAAAAACCTGTTCATGAACAACATTGTCATACATGTGTTTCTGGACTGCCGGTTTTCATGATCCGGATGATGAGGTTGATGACCCAATCTTTTTGAAAACTCAATGCTTCCATACACCTGATGACTATCATGCCTTTGGCAGCTTATTGTCAAATAATCAAGCCGGCTTAAATAAAAACCATACTTGATAATTTAAATGAGACAATAAAAAACCAGTACGACAAAATAGCAGATCGCAGGCAATATAAATTTGGGGGTTTTTGATTCGAATACGATCAGTAAACCGGACCAAAGGGGTTAAGCTAAGATTCGAATACGATCATATAGCCCCCAGTGGCTTTGGCGTTGCGCCGATCAAGAGGGTACCGACAGCTATGTTCTCTTTGGTTCGAATACGATCTATGTTTGAATAGGAAGCCCCCAAATGACCTTGAGAGGTTTTTAACGACCCTGATTCGAATACGATCCAAGTCGGACCCAAAAGGGGTTAAGCTATTATTCGGATACGATCAAGAAGCCCCCTAGTGAGTTTGGCTTTGAGCCGATCAAGAGGGTTACGACAGCTATGTTCTCTTTGGTTCGAATACGACCTATGTTTGAACAGGAAGCCCCCAAGTGACCATGAGGTTTACGTCTAGATTCGAATATGATCAAAAGCCGGACCAAAAAAGGCGAAGCTAGATTCGGATACGATCAGCCCCCTTTCTGGTCATTTTTAAACAATAAAAATAATAAGGATATATGATCATTGAAAGGGAAAAAAGGACAGAGGTCCAGCTTTATTACTTATCATGATATATACAACATCAAAGTATGTACATGACGAGAGCCGATGGCTTAAGTATAGTATGGCCAAAGTTGAGCAATGTTCCACGGCCGGCGGGTCTCCTCCTTCGACTTACGTGAGTCTTTGTGCTCTCGAACGTCAATGAGGTAATATGACCCGTTGTTTAAGTTCTTGCTGACCACAAAGGGTCCTTCCCAAGGCGGGGATAATTTGTGTGCATCAGACAGATCCTGGATGAGTCGGAGCACCAGGTCACCTTCTTGAAAGGTTCTAGACTTAACCCGGCGGCTGTGATAGCGGCGCAGGTCCTGTTGATAAATTGCTGATCAAGCCACCGCCAAGTCTCTCTCCTTATCTAACAAGTCAAGTGCATCCTGTCGGGCGTGTTTGTTATTAGCTTCAACGTAAGCCGCCACGCGAGGCGAGTCATGACGGATGTCACTGGGCAGCACTGCTTCCGCCCCATAAACCATGAAGAAAGGTGTATAACCTGTAGACCTGTTAGGAGTGGTGTTGATACTCCACAGCACCAAGGGTAATTCCTCTACCCAACAACCCGGCATCCATTGTAAGGGAACCATAAGCCAGGGCTTGAGACCTTTTAAGATTTCCTGATTTTCTCTCTCAGCCTGACCATTGCATTGAGGGTGAGCTACGGAAGAAACATCAAGCCAGATATGCTCACGTTGACAAAACTCCTCCATAGCCCCTTGGGACAAATTAGTGCCATTGTCAGTGATAATGATGTGTGGAAAACCAAAGTGAAAGATCACCTTTTTCATGAACTGAACTACCGTGGCTGCATCACACTTACTCATTGGCTCTGCCTCAACCCATTTTGTGAATTTTTCAACTGCCACTAAAAGATGTGTCTTTTTATCCTTAGACCTTTTGAAAGGTCCAACCATGTCAAGCCCCCAGACTGCAAACGGCCAAGTGATTGGAATCATCCGCAACTCTTGAGCTGGCACATGCGCTCATCATGCAAACTTTTGACATCCATCACACCTACTAACCAGATCCTCTGCATTAGCGTGAGCCATCAACTAGTAAAAACCATGACGAAAAGCTTTGGCCACAAGAGACTTTAACCCACCATGATGACCACAATCCCCTTCATGGATCTCACGGAGTATTTCTTGACCTTCTTCAGGAGAAACACAACGCTGAAACACTCCAGTGACGCTGCGATGATACAACTCCCCGTCAGAAATCGTCATTGACTTGGACCGTCGGGTTATTTGTCAGGCCAGGGTCTCGTCCTCTGGCAACTCGCCCCGGGTCATGTAGGCTAAGAACGGTACTGTCCAATCTGGAATAACATGAGTAGCCGCCACTAACTGTGCTTCCGGGTCAGGAATGGCCAAATCTTCCTCTGTAGGCAACTTAACCGACGGGTTATGTAAAACATCCAAAAAGGTGTTAGGGGGTACCGGCTTACGCTGAGATCCCAACCGGCTTAAGGCATCGGTTGCTTCGTTCTTTCTGCGATCAATGTGCTCCACTTGATAACCCTTAAAATGCCCTGCAACAGCATCGACCTCGTGGCGATAAGCCGCCATGAGAGGATATTTGGAATCCCACTTTCCTGACACCTGTTGAGCCACCAAATCTGAATTGCCAAGGCACCGGACCTGGCTTAGACTCATCTCTTTAGCCATTCGAAGACCATGGAGCAGGGCTTCATATTCTGATGCGTTGTTAGTGCAAGGAAACATCAATTGTAGCACATAACAAAACTTGTCACCTCGGGGAGAAGTTAAAACAACTCCAGCCCCCGAGCCTTCCAACTGTTTGGACCCAAGTGAATCGTCCAATATGTGTTGTCTGGTTTCTCTTTTGGCATCTGCAATTCTGTCCAGTCATTAATGAAGTCAACCAGCGCCTGAGATTTGATCGCAGTACGTGGCACATACTTCAAACCATGAGACCCAAGTTCAATGGCCCACTTGGCGACTCGTCCTGTGGCTTCTCTATTTTGAATGATGTCTCCTAGAGGAGCAGAGATAACCACAGTGATTGGGTGACCCTGAAAGTAATGTTTGAGCTTCTGGCTTGCCATGAACACCCCATAAACGAGATTCTGCCAATGTGGATATCTTTGTTTAGATCAATCAGCACCTCACTGACGTAGTAAACCGGCCGCTGGACCGGATGTTCCTTGCCAGCCTCCTTGCGCTCCACCATAATGGCCAAACTGACAGCACGTGAGTTAGCAGCTACGTATAACAACAACGGCTCTTTCTCAACCGGAGCAGCAAGAACCGGTGGCTCAGCGAGCTGTTTCTTCAGATCCTCAAAGGTAGAGTTAGCAGCATCACTCCAGACAAAATCATCCGCCTTTTTCATCATTTGATACAAAGGCATCGCCTTCTCCCCTAACCGGCTTATGAATCGGCTCAAGGCAGCGACGCGACCCGCTAGCCGCTGAACGTCATTGATGCACACCGGTTTAGCCAACAATGTGATTGCCTTAATTTTCTCCGGGTTAGCCTCAATACCTCTGTTAGACACCAAAAAACCCAAGAGTTTGCTAGCTGGGACTCCAAAAACACACTTGGCTGGGTTAAGCATTATTTTGTAGACCCGGAGGTTATCAAAGGTTTCCTTCAGATCTGTTACCAAGGTTTCCGTCTCTCTGGACTTCACCACTATATCATCCACATAAGCATGAACATTACGCCCAATCTGACTGTGAAGGCAATTCTGCACACACCGTTGATAAGTTGCTTGGGCACTCTTAATCCCAAAAGGCATAGACACATAGCAGAAGGCTCCGAAGGGAGTGATGAAAGCTGTCTTCTCCTGGTCCTTGACTGCCATCTTGATCTCATGATAACCTGAACAGGCGTCCAGAAAACTCAAATGATCACAACCCGCCATAGCATCAATGATCTGATCAATACGAGGGAGAGCAAAAGGGTCAGCCGGACAAGCTTTGTTCAAATCGGTGTAATCCACACACATACGCCAGGTGCCGTTTTTCTTGAGTATAAGCACCGGGTTAGCCAACCACTCTGGGTGAAAAACTTCCACAATCAAACCGGCCGCCAAGAGCCGGGCCACCTCTTCTCCAATGGCCTTGCGCCTTTCCTCGTTAAACCGCTGAAGGAACTGCCTGGTCGGCTTAAATTTGGGATCAATGTTAAGACTGTGCTCAGCGAGTTATATCGAGACACCCGGCATGTTAGAAGGTTTCCATGCAAAAATCTCCCGGTTCTCACGGATGAACTCGATGAGCGTGCTTTCCTATTTTGGATCCAAGTTGGCATTGATGATGAACTGTTTGGATGAGTCGCCAGGCACAAAATCAACCATCTTGGTGTCATCAGCTGACTTGAATTTCAACACCGATTCATGCTCCGTAGTTGGCTTCTTCAAAGACGTCATGTCTGCCGGGTCAACATTATCTTTATAAAACTTTAACTCCTCTGTTGCACAAAAAGACTCAGCATAAGCAGCATCTCCTTCTTCACTCCAGGGCTATTTTCCGGTTTCCATGTACCGTGATGGTGCCTTTATAACCCGGCATCTTGAGCTGTAGATACACATAGCACGGCCGAGCCATGAATTTGGCATAAGCCGGCCGTCCAAACAGAGCATGATATGGGCTTTTGATCTTAACCACCTCAAAAGTTAACTTCTCAGCCCTGGAATCATATTCATCCCCAAAGGCTACTTCCAGTTCAATCTTACCAACTGGGTTTGCCGACTTACCAGGCACAACACAGTGAAAAATAGTGTTGGATTGCTTAAGACTCTTATCAGTCAACCCCATCCGATGAAACATCTCATAATAGAGGATGTTGATGCTACTACCTCCATCCATGAGCACCTTAGTGAATTTATATCCACCAACCTGAGGTGCCACAACGAAGGCTAAGTGACCCAGATTATCAACCCGGGGAGGGTGATCTTCTCTGCTCCACACAATAGGCTATTCTGACCACCTCAAATAACGTGGAATCGCCGGCTCAACGGCACTAACAGTCCTCTTATGAAGCTTCTGGTCCCTCTTGCATAAACTAGTGGTAAATACATGGTACTGCCCACTATGCAACTGTCTTGGGTTGCTCTGATATCGGACTGTTGCTGCTGATTACCTTGGCCGGGTTGTGGATTATAACCTCCCTGGTTACCCGGATGACCCTGACCGTGAAAACCGCCTCCGTCTGAACCAGCGCCCGGGCCATGACAGCCGCCTCCGCCTAAACCGCCGCCAGGCCCGTGACTGCCATCAAACGTGTTGGAATTTTTAAATGCCTTCATGATCGTACAGTCCTTCCACAGATGGGTAGCTGGCTTCTCCCGGGTGTCGTGTCTTGGACAAGGTTCATTCAATAGTTGTTCGAGGGTGGGACCTGACCCGCCTGACCGAGGAGGTGGCCTATGATGTCTACTACACAACCTTCTTCTTGTAGACGTTGTTGGGCCTCCAAGTGCAGAGGTTTGTAGGACAGTAGCAAATTTCCCTCAAGTGGATGACCTAAGGTTTATCAATCCGTAGGAGGCGTAGGATGAAGATGGTCTCTCTCAAGCAACCCTGCAACCAAATAACAAAGAGTCTCTTGTGTCCCCAACACACCCAATACAATGGTAAATTGTATAGGTGCACTAGTTCGGCGAAGAGATGATGATACAAGTGCAATATGGATAGTAGATAATAGTATTTGTAATCTGAAATTATAAAAACAGCAAGGTAACTAATGATAAAAGTGAGCGTAAACGGTATTGCAATGCATGGAAATAAGGCCTAGGGTTCATACTTTCACTAGTGCAAGTCCTCTCAACAATACTAACATAACTGGATCACATAACTATCCCTCAACATGCAACAAAGAGTCACTCCAAAGTCACTAATAGCGGAGAACGAACGAAGAGATTATGGTAGGGTACGAAACCACCTCAAAGTTATTCTTTCCAATCAATCCGTTGGGCTATTCCTATAAGTGTCACAAACAGCCCTAGAGTTCGTACTAGAATAACACCTTAAGACACAAATCAACCAAAACTCTAATGTCACCTAGATACTCCAATTCCACCTCAAGTATCCGTGGGTATGATTATACGATATGCATCACACAATCTCAGATTCATCTATTCAACCAACACATAGAACCTCAAAGAGTGCTCCAAAGTTCTACCAGAGAATCACGACGAAAACGTGTGCCAACCCCTATGCATAGGTTCATGGGCGGAACCCGCAAGTTGATCACCAAAACATACATCAAGTGAATCACGTGATATCCCATTGTCACCACAGATATCCACGGCAAGACATACATCAAGTGTTCTCAAATCTTTAAAGACTCAATCCGATAAGATAACTTCAAAGGGGAAACTCAATTCATTACAAGAGAGTAGAGGGGGGAAGAAACATCATAGGATCCAAATATAATAGCAAAGCTCGCGATACATCAAGATCGTATCACCTCAAAAACACGAGAGAGAGAGAGAGAGAGAGAGAGATCAAACACATAGCTACTGGTACATACCCTCAGCCCCGAGGGAGAACTACTCCCTCCTCGTCATGGAGAGCACCGGGATGATGAAGATGGCCACCGGAGAAGGATTGCCCCCTCCGGCAGGGTGCCGGAACGGGTCTAGATTGGCTTTCGGTGGCTATGGAGGCTTCTGGCGGCGGAACTCCCGATCTATTGTGCTCACGGATGTTTTTAGGGTATATGGAGATATATAGGCGGAAGAAGTACGTCAGGGGGCACGAGGGGCTCACGAGGGTGGAGAGCGCGCCCAGGGGGGTGGGCGCGCCCCCTGCCTCATGACCTCCTCGCAGATCCCCCGACGTGCACTCCAAGTCTTCTGGGCTTCTTTCCTTCCAAAAATGAGTTCCGTGAAGTTTCAGGTCAATTGGACTCCGTTTGGTTTTCCTTTTCTTCGAAACCCTAAAACAGGGTAAAAACAGAAACTGGCACTGGGCTCTGGGTTAATAGGTTAGTCCCAAAAATGATATAAAAGTGTATAATAAAGACCATAAACATTCAAAACATTAAATAATATAGCATGGAGCAATCAAAAATTATAGGTACGTTGGAGACGTATCAGCATCCCCAAGCTTAAGTCCTACTCGTCCTCGAGTAGGTAAATGATAAAAACAGAATTTTTGATGCGGAGTGCTACTTGGTATAATTTCAATGTAATTCTTCTTAATTGTGGCATGAATATTCAGATCCATAAGATTCAAGACAAAAGTTTAATATTGACATAAAAACAATAATACTTCAAGCATACTAACTAAGCAATCATGTCTTTCAAAATAACATGGCCAAAGAAGCTATTCCTACAAAATCATATAGTCTGGCTATGCTCCATCTTCACCACACAACATATTTAAATCATGCACAACCCCGATGACAAGCCAAGCAATTGTTTAATACTTTTGATGTTCTCAAACTTTTTCAATCTTCACGCAATACATGAGCGTGAGCCATGGATATAGCACTATAGGTGGAATAGAATGGTGGTTGTGGAGAAGACAAAAAGGGAGAAGATAGTCTCACATCAACTAGGCGTATCAACGGGCTATGGAGATGCCCATCAATAGATATCAATGTGAGTGAGTAGGGATTGCCATGCAACGGATGCACTAGAGCTATAAGTATATGAAAGCTCAACAAAAGAAACTAAGTGGGTGTGCATCCAACTCGCTTGCTCACGAAGACCTAGGGCATTTTGAGGAAGCCCATCATTGGAATATACAAGCCAAGTTCTATAATGAAAGATTGCCACTAGTATATGAAAGTGATAACATAGGAGACTCTCTATCATGAAGATCATGGTGCTACTTTGAAGCACAAGTGTGGTAAAAGGATAGTAGCACTGTCCCTTCTCTCTTTTTCTCTCATTTTTTTATTTGGTCCTTCTCTTTTTTTGTGGCCTCTTTTTTTTATTTGGGCTTCTTTGGCCTATTTTTTTCGTCCGGGGTCTCATCCCAACTTGTGGGGGAGTCATAGTCTCCATCATCCTTTCCTCACTGGGACAATGCTCAAATAATGATGATCATCACACTTTTATTTACTTACAACTCAAGAATTACAACTCGATACTTAAAACAAGATATGACTCTATATGAATGCCTCCGGCGGTGTACCGGGATGTGCAATGATGCATGAGTGACATGTATGAAAGAATTATGAACGGTGGCTTTGCCACAAATACGATGTCAACTACATGATCATGCATAGCAATATGACAATGATGAAGCGTGTCATAATAAACGGAACGGTGGAAAGTTGCATGGCAATATATCTCGGAATGGCTATGGAAATGCCATGATAGGTAGGTATGGTGGCTGTTTTGAGGAAGGTATATGGTGGGTTTATGGTACCGGTGAAAGTTGTGTGGTACTAGAGAGGCTAGCAATGGTGGAAGGGTGAGAGTGCGTATAATCCATGGACTCAACATTAGTCATAAAGAACTCACATACTTATTGCAAAAATCCATTAGTTATCGAAACAAAGTACTACGCGCATGCTCCTAGGGGATGGATTGGTAGGAAAAGACCATCGCTCATCCCCGACCGCCACTCATAAGGAAGACAATCAATAAATAAATCATGCTCCGACTTCATCACGTAACGGTTCACCATACGTGCATGCTACGGGAATCACAAACTTCAACACAAGTATTTCTCAAATTCACAACTACTCAACTAGCATGACTCTAATATTACCATCCTCATATCTCAAAACAATCATAAAGTATCAAACTTCTCATAGTATTCAACACACTCATAAGAGAATTTTATTATTCTTGAATACCTAGCATATTAGGATTTTAAGCAAATTACCATGCTATTTAAGACTCTCAAAATAATCTAAGTGAAGCATGAGAGTTCATCTATTTCTTCAAAATAAAACTACCACCATGCTCTAAAGGATATAAGTGAAGCAGTAGAGAAAATGACAAACTACTCCGAAAGATATAAGTGAAGATCAATGAGTAGTTTGGCCCCAAGAGGTTTTATACTAGTTCGGCCCCTTACGATGAAGGTAAAAGCCTACGTCTAGTTGTGTTGGAATTGCTGGGGGTTTCGATGACCAGGGAGCAAATACGCCTTGCCTGGCTTCGAGTTGTTGTTTTTTTCCTAAGCCGCCGCCGGGTCGTCCCCTTATATATACGGGTTGACGCCCGACGGCCTACAGAGTCTCGGCCAGTTCATAAAACGTGTCCGGCTCGGTGACTTCTTTATATGCCTTTCTTTACAAGTCTTTCTTTACATATGGCTAGTTACAATATTGGGCCTTAAGCCGCCTCTGGGCTTAGGCCTTCTACAAGTCTTAATAAACTATTGCCTTGAATGTTACTGGGCTTCTTTTGTAACCCGCCATTGGGGTTGACCCGGCTCCTCCTGGGCGGATCTTACCTGGTAGCTATATTCCCAACACCCTGAGAACGAGATATGTGCAGCTCCTATCGGGATTTGTCGGCACATTCGGGTGGCTTTGCTGGTCTTATTTTACCATTGTCAAAATGTCTTGTAACTGGGATCCCGAGTCTGATCGGGTCTTCCTGGGAGAAGGAATATCCTTCGTTGACCATGAGAGCTTGTGATGAGCTAAGTTGGGACACCCCTGCAGGGTTTTGAACTTTCAAAAACCGTGCCCGTGGTTATGGGCAGATGGGAATTTGTTAATATCCGGTTGTAGAAAAATTGACACTTAACTTAATTAAAATGAATCAACCGCGTGTGTAGCCGTGACGTTCTCTTTTCGACGGAGTCCGGGAAGAGAACACGGTCTCGTGTTATGCTTGAACGTAAGTAGCTTCAAGGATCACTTCTTGATCACTATTAGCTTCTCGACTGTGCTTTGCTTCTCTTCTCGCTCTCTTTTGCGTAAGTTAGCCACCATATATGCTAGTGCTTGCTGCAGCTCCACCTCACTACCCTTTTCCTCCCTTTAAGCTTAAATAGTATTGATCACGAGGGTGTGAGATTGCTGAGTCCCCGTGACTCATAGATACTTCCAAACAGATGCAGGTGCCGACGATGCCAGTGCAGGGGACGCTACCGAACTCAAGTGGGAGTTCGACGAGGATTCGGGCCGTTACTATGTTTCTTTTCCGGATGATCAGTAGAGGAGCCCAGTTGGGGCGATCGGGGATCTAGCATTTGGGGTTGTATTTCTTTATTTTGGTTCCGTAGTCGGACCTTGATTGTATTCTGGATGATGTATGATATATTTATGTATTGTGTGAAGTGGCGATTGTAAGCCAACTCTTTATCCCTTTCTTATTCAGTACATGGGATGTGTAAAGATTACCCCTCTTGCGACATGCCTACCATGCGGTTATGCCTCTAAGTCATGCCCCGACATGTGGGAGATATAACCGCATCGTGGGTGTTACAAGTTGGTAATAAGAGCCTTCCCCGACTTAGGAGCCCCCTACTTGATCAAATCACTGACGTTGTTGAGTCTAGAAGAAAATGTTTTGAGTCTTATAGGATTATATATATCGGAGAGTAGGATTCTTTTTACTCCTCAGTCCCTTCGTCGCTCTGGTGAGGCCTCCTGACGTAGAGTTTTGACTCTTCTCCCTTCAAATTTCATGGAAAAAAATTTAGGATCACGCGGGTATCTTGGAATCGTTCCGATGGTTTTGTGACGAGAGCATTGTTCTTGGTGCCTCCTGACATTTAGGGGTTGTGGCAGTGTCCCGGGGAGTTGAGCTCCAAGGTGTTGTCGTCACAATTTTATTGTTGCAGTTCTGGAATACCTGAGTTCGCCGACATCGAAAATCTCCTTTATGCAGTTGTTGGTGAGATGACCTCGACGCCACCCAGTACTGGGGCGGGAGTTCGGGAGTATTGCCATAACTCGTATAACGGATGCTTTTCGAAGGTTGAGGTAAATTATTTCCGAAGGTTTCTTGGTTATGTGTTGAAGGTTGGATACAGCTGGATGTAGGATTTGCTAGTTTTGGGTGAGATATTATGCTTCCCCTGTATCCCCAACACCTGATTGCCTAACCAGAAAGTTTCAGGAGTTTTATAGGTGGGTATTCAAGTAGCTCTAGTATTTCTTCCTGCAGATATTTGGTTTGTGATTGGGTAATCCTTACCACTTATTTGTTCATATCCGTACCTTGTTGCTTTATTCATCTACCTTTATCAAAGTGGCTTCTCAACTTAATGGAAGTGTGATGATTTACTTTGGAATTCATTCATTCATTCTTGTTTGAATGTTAAGGCTATATGTTGCAATTTCGATCCTTTGATTCAGCTTGAATATATGTCTTTCAAGATGCTAACAGATGTCAACCTCTTCAGGATAGCTCCTCCAATGCGTCAGAATCCGGAACCTCCGCCACCACTGCTACCTCTTGAGCACTGTGTTGGTTTTCCCCGAAGAGGAAGGGATGATGCAGCAAAGTAGCGTAAGTATTTCCCTCGGTTTTTGAGAACCAAGGTATCAATCCAGTAGGAGGCTACGGCAAGTACCTCGTACCTGCACAAAACAAATAAATCCTCAGAACCAACGCAAATAGGGGTTGTCAATCCCTATAAGGCAACTTACAAGAGTGAGATATGATAGATATGATAAGATAATATTTTTCGTATTTTTATGATAAAGATGCAAAGTAAAATAAAGGCAAAGTAAATAGCAAAGTAGTAGGAGAACAATATGATAAAGATAGACCCGGGGGCCATAGGTTTCACTAGTGGCTTCTCTCGAGAGCATAAGTATTCTATGGTGGGTGAACAAATTACTGTTGAGCAATTGACAGAATTGAGCATAATTATGAGAATATCTAGGCATGATCATGTATATAGGCATCACGTCCGAGACAAGTAGACTGACTCTTGCCTGCATCTACTACTATTACTCCACTCATCGACCGCTATCTAGAATGCATCTAGAGTATTAAGTTAAAAATAGAGTAACGCCTTAAGCAAGATGACATGATGTAGAGGTATAGACTCATGCAGTATGAATAAAACCCCATCTTGTTATCCTCGATGGTAACAATACAATATGTGCCTTGCTGCCCTTACTGTCACTGGGAAAGGATGCCGCAAGATTGAACCCCAAGCTAAGCACTTCTCCCATTGCAAGAAAGATCAATCTAGTAGGCCAAACCAAACTGATAATTCGAAGAGACTTGCAAAGATAACCAATCATACATAAAAGAATTCAGAGAAGATTCAAATATTATCCATAGATAGACTTGATCATAAACCCACAATTCATCGGTCTCAACAAACACACCGCAAAAAGAAGATTACATCGAATATATCTCCACAAGAGAGGGGGAGAACATTGTATTGAGATCCAAAAAGAGAGAAGAAGCCATCTAGCTACTAACTATGGACCCGTAGGTCTGAGGTAAACTACTCACACTTCATCGGAGGGGCTATGATGTTGATGTAGAAGCCCTCCGTGATCGATGCCCCCTCCAGTGGAGCTCCGGAATAGGCCTCAAGATGGGATCTCATGGATACAGAAAGTTACGGCGGTGGAATTAGAGTTTTGGCTCCTGTTCTGATCATTTGGGGGTACGTGGATATATATAGGAGGAAGAAGTACGTCGGTGGAGAAACAAGGGGCCCACGAGGGTGGGGGCGCGCCTAGTAGGGTAGGGCGTGCCCCCCTACCTCGTGGCCTCCTGTTACGTGCCTTGGCATAGGGTCCAAGTCTCCCAGGTCTTATCTGTTGAGAAAATCATGTTCCCGAAGGTTTCATTCCGTTTGGACTCCGTTTGATATTCATTTTCTTCGAAACCCTAAAACAGGAAAAAAAAACAGCAATTCTGGGATGTGCCTCCGGTTAATAGGTTAGTCCCAAAAATAATATAAAAGTGGATAATAAAGCCCAATAATGTCTAAAACAGTAGATAATATAGCATGGAGCAATCAAAAATTATAGATACGTTGGAGACGTATCAAGCATCCCCAAGCTTAATTCCTGCTCGTCCTCGAGTAGGTAAATGATAAAAACAGAATTTTTGATGTGGAGTGCTACTTGGCATAATTTTAATGTAATTCTTCTTAATTGTGGTATGAATATTCAGATCCGAAAGATTCAAGACAAAAGTTCATATTGACATAAAATAATAATACTTCAAGCGACTAACTAAGCAATTATGTCTTCTCAAAATAACATGGCCAAAGAAAGTTATCCCTACAAAATCATATAGTCTGGCTATGCTCCATCTTCACCACACAAAATATTTAAATCATGCACAACCCCGATGACAAGCCAAGCAATTGTTTCATACTTTTGACATTCTCAAAACTTTTTCACTTTCACGCAATACATGAGCGTGAGCCATGGACATAGCACTATAGGTGGAATAGAGTGGTGGTTGTGGAGAAGACAAAAAGGGAGAAGATAATCTCACATCAACTAGGCATATCAACGGGCTATGGAGATGCCCATCAATAGATATCAATGTGAGTGAGTAGGGATTGCCATGCAACGGATGCACTAGAGCTATAAGTATATGAAAGCTTAAAAAGAAACTAAGTGGGTGTGCATCCAACTTGCTTGCTCATGAAGACCTAGGGCATTTTGAGGAAGCCCGTCATTGGAATATACAAGCCAAGTTCTATAATGAAAATTCCCACTAGTATGTGAAAGTGATAACATGAGAGAGTCTCTACTATGAAGATCATGGTGCTACTTTGAAGCACAAGTGTGGTAAAAGGATAGTAGCATTGCCCCTTCTCTCTTTTTCTCTCATTTTTTTATTTGGGCCTTTTCTCTCTCTTTTTTATGGCCTCTTTTCTTTTTTTTTCTTCTCTTTTTTTATTTTTCATCCGGAGTCTCATCCCAACTTGTGGGGGAATCATAGTCTCCACCATCCTTTGCTCACTGGGACAATGCTCTAATAATGATGATCATCACACTTTTATTTTTCTTACAACTCAACAATTACAACTCGATACTTAGAACAAAATATGACTCTATATGAATGCCTCCGGCGGTGTACCGGGATATGCAATGAATCAAGAGTGACACGTATGAAAGAATTATGAATGGTGGCTTTGCCACAAATACGATGTCAACTACATGATCATGCTAAGCAATATGACAATGATGGAGTGTGTCATAATAAACGGAACAGTGGAAAGTTGCATGGCAATATATCTCGGAATGGCTATGGAAATGCCATAATAGGTAGGTATGGTGGCTGTTTTGAGGAAGGTATATGATGGGTGTATGATACCGGCGAAAGGTGCGCGGTATTAGAGAGGCTAGCAAAGGTGGAAGGGTGAGCAAAGTGCGTATAATCCATGGACTCAACATTAGTCATAAAGAACTCATATACTTATTGCAAAAATCTACAAGTTATCAAAGCAAAGCATTACGCGCATGCTCCTAGGGGGATAGATTGGTAGGAAAAGACCATCGCTCGTCCCCGGCCGCCACTCATAAGGAAGGCAATCAAAAAATAAATCATGCTCCGACTTCATCACATAACGGTTCACCATATGTGCATGCTACGTGAATCACAAGCTTCAACACAAGTATTTCTCAAATTCACAACTACTCAACTAGCACAACTTTAATATTACCATCTTCATATCTCAAAATAATTATCAAGTATCAAACTTATCATAGTATCCAACACACTCATAAGAAAGTTTTATTATTAATCTTGTGTACCAAGCATATTAGGATTTATATAAAATTACCATGCTATTTAAGACTCTCGAAATAATCTAAGTGAAGCATGAGAGATCAATGGTTTCTATAAAACAAATCCACCACCGTGCTCTAAAAGATATAAGCGAAGCACATAGAGTATTCTAACAAATTACAAATCATATATGGCTCTCTCAAAAGGTGTGTACAGCAAGGATGATTGTGGTAAACTAATAAGCAAAGACTCAAATCATACAAGACGCTCCAAGCAAAACACATATCATGTGGTGAATAAAAATATAGCTCCAAGTAAAGTTACCGATAGAAGTAGACGAAAGAGGGGATGCCTTCCGGGGCATCCCCAAGCTTTGGATTTTAGGTGTCCTTAGATTATCTTGGGGGTGCCATGGGAATCCCCAAGCTTAGGCTCTTTCCACTCCTTGTTTCATAATCCATCAAATCTTTACCCAAACTTGAAAACTTCACAACACAAAACTTAAAGTAGAGAATCTCGTGAGCTCCGTTAGCGAAAGAAAATAAAAGACCACTTCAAGGTACTGTAATGAACTCATTATTTATTTATATTGGTGTTATACCTACTGTTTTCCAACTTCTCTATGGTTTATAAACTATTTTACTAGCCATAGATTCATCAAAATAAGCAAACAACACACGAAAAACAGAATCTGTCAAAAACAGAACAGTCTGTAGTAATCTGTAGCTAGCGCAAGATCTGGAACCCCAAAATTTCTAAAATAAACTGCTGGACGTGAGGAATTTATCTATTAATCATCTGCAAAAAGAATTAACTAAATATCACTTTCCAAATAAAAATTACAGCAGTTCTCGTGAGCGCTAAAGTTTCTGTTTTTTACAGCAAGTTCAACAAGACTTTTCCCAAGTCTTCCCAACGGTTCTACTTGGCACAAACACTAATTAAACACAAAAAACACAACCAAAACAGAGCCTAGATAATTTATTTATTACTAAACAGGAGCAAAAAGCAAGGAATAAAAATAAAATTGGGTTGCCTCCCAACAAGCGCTATCGTTTAACGCCCCTAGCTAGGCATAACAAGCAAGAATAGATCTAGGGATTGCCATCTTTGGTAGGAAATCCATAAGTGGCTCTCATAATAGATTTATAAGGTAATTTAATATTATTTCTAGGAAGGTGTTCCATGCCTTTCCTTAATGGAAATTGGAATCTAATATTTCCTTCCTTCATATCAATAATTGCACCAATCGTTCTAAGAAAAGGTCTACCAAGAATAATAGGACATGAAGGATTGCAATCTATGTCAAGAACAATAAAATCTACGGGCACATAATTCCTATTTGCAACAATAAGAACATCATTAATTCTTTCCATAGGTTTCTTAATAGTGGAATCCGCAAGGTGCAAGTTTAGAGAGCAATCATCAAAATCACGGAAACCTAACAAATCACACAAAGTTTTTGGAATCGTGGAAACACTAGCACCAAAATCACATAAAGCATAGCATTCATGATCTTTAATTTTAATTTTAATAGTTGGTTCCCACTCAGGATAAAGTTTTCTAGGGATAGAAACTTCCAATCCAAGTTTTTCTTCATAAGATTGCATCAAGGCATCAACGATATGTTTAGTAAACGCTTTATTTTGACTATAAGCGTGAGGAGAATTTAGCACGGATTGCAACAAGGAAATACAATCAATCAAAGAGCAATTTTCGTAGTTAAATTCCTTGAAATCCATAATAGTGGGTTTAGCAACATCTAGGGTTTTAATTTCTTCAATCCCACTTTTATCAAATTTAGCATCAAGATCAACAAATTCCGAATTCTTAGAACGCCTTCTAGGTAAAGGTGGATC
Source organism: Triticum urartu (assembly GCF_003073215.2). Classification (NCBI taxonomy): domain Eukaryota; kingdom Viridiplantae; phylum Streptophyta; class Magnoliopsida; order Poales; family Poaceae; genus Triticum; species Triticum urartu. The sequence goes on from NC_053027.1 coordinate 471,486,127, forward strand.
ATATTCAGTCCCATCATTATCAAGATTCATATTGCGAAACAAAGATTTAATAGGGGACACATCAATAACTTTTACATCTTCATCGTTATTTTCATAGGAACTAGAAGAACACGCTCTTATAAAGGCATCTTTCTTAGCACGCATCCTAGCGGTTCTTTCTTTGCACTCATCAATGGAAATTCTCATGGCTTTGAGAGACTCATTGATATCATGCTTAGGTGTAATAGATCTAAGTTTCAAAGAATCAACATCAAGAGAAATTCTATCAACGTTCCTAGCCAAGTCATCAATCTTAAGCAAATTTTCTTCAATCATAGCATTAAAATTATTTTGCGAAGTAATAAATTCTTTAATATTAGATTCAAAATCAGAGGGCATATTATTATAATTTCCATAAGAATTGTTGTAGGAATTACCATAATTATTAGAGGAATTACTAGGATAAGGCCTAGGGTTAAAATTTCCTCTATACGCGTTGTTACCAAAATTGTTCCTACCAACAAAATTCACATCCATAGATTCATTATTATTTTCAATCAAAGTAGACAAGGGAATATCATTAGGATCAGAAGAAACACTCTTATTAGCAAATAATTTCATAAGTTCATCCATCTTTCCACTCAAAACATTAATTTCTTCTATCGCATGCACCTTTTTATTAGTAGATCTTTCAGTATGCCATTGAGAATAATTAACCATAATATTATCTAGGAGTTTAGTAGCTTCTCCTAAAGTGATTTCCATAAAAGTGCCTCCCGCGTCCGAATCTAAAAGATTTCTAGAAGCAAAATTCAATCCGGCATAAAAATTTTGTATAATCATCCACAAGTTTAAACCATGAGTAGGGCAATTACGTATCATTAATTTCATTCTCTCCCAAGCTTGTGCAACATGTTCATGATCAAGTTGCTTAAAGTTCATAATATCGTTTCTAAGAGAGATGATCTTAGAGGGAGGAAAATACTTAGAGATAAAAGCATCTTTGCACTTGTTCCATGAATCAATACTATTTTTAGGCAAAGACGAAAACCAAGCTTTAGCACGATCTCTAAGCGAAAAAGGAAATAGCTTCAATTTAACAATATCATTATCCACATCTTTCTTCTTTTGCATGTCACACAAATCAACGAAGCTATTAAGATGGGTAGCGGCATCTTCACTAGGAAGGCCGGAAAATGGATCTTTCATGAAAAGATTCAGCAAAGCAGTATTAATTTCACAAGATTCAGCATCGGTAAGAGGAGCAATCGGAGTGCTAATAAAATCATTGTTGTTGGTATTGGTGAAGTCACACAATTTAGTATTATCTTGAGCCATTGTGATAAGCAAACAAACTAACACACAAGCAAACAAAGAGGCAAACGGGCAGAAGAGGCAAATAGAGAGAGAGGGCGAATAAAACGGCAAGGGTGAAGTGGGGGAGAGGAAAACAAGAGGCAAATGGAAAATAATGTAATGCGGGAGATAAGGGTATGTGATGGGTACTTGGTATGTTGACTTTTGCGAAGACCTCCCCGGCAACGGCACCAGAAATCCTTCTTGCTACCTCTTGAGCACTGCGTTGGTTTTCCCCGAAGAGGAAGGGATGATGCAACAAAGTAGCGTAAGTATTTCCCTCAGTTTTTGAGAACCAAGGTATCAATCCAGTAGGAGGCTACGCGCAAGTCCCTCGTTCTTGCACAAAACAAATAAATCCTCACAACCAACGCAAATAGGGGATGTCAATCCCTATAAGGCAACTTACGAGAGTGAGATATGATAAGATAATATTTTTGGTATTTTTATGATAAAGATGCAAAGTAAATAGCAAAGTAGTAGGAGAACAATATGATAAAGATAGACCCGGGGGCCATAGGTTTCACTAGTGGCTTCTCTCGAGAGCATAAGTATTCTACGGTGGGTGACAAATTACTGTTGAGCAATTGACAGAATTGAGCATAATTATGAGAATATCTAGGCATGATCATGTATATAGGCATCACGCCCGAGACAAGTAGACCGACTCCTTCCTGCATCTACTACTATTACCCCACTCATCGACCGCTATCCAGCATGCATCTAGAGTATTAAGTTAAAAATAGAGTAACGCCTTAAGCAAGATGACATGATGTAGAGGGATAGACTCATGCAATATGAAGAAAACCCCATCTTGTTATCCTCGATGGCAACAATACAATGCATGCCTTGCTGCCCTTACTGTCACCGGGAAAGGACACTGCAAGATTGAACCCAAAGCTAAGCACTTCTCCCATTGCAAGAAAGATCAATCTAGTAGGCCAAACCAAACTGATAATTTGAAGAGACTTGCAAAGATAACCAATCATACATAGAAGAATTCAGAGAAGATTCAAATATTATTCATAGATAGACTTGATCATAAACCCACAATTCATCGATCTCAACAAACACACCGCAAAAAGAAGATTACATCGAATAGATCTCCACAAGAGAGGGGGACAACATTGTATTGAGATCCAAAAAGAGAGAAGAAGCCATCTAGCTACTAACTATGGACCCGTAGGTCTGAGGTAAACTACTCACACTTCATCGGAGGGGCTATGGTGCTGATGTAGGAGCCCTCCGTGATCGATGCCCCCTCCGACGGAGCTCCGAAACAGGCCCCAAGATGGGATCTCGTGGATATAGAAAGTTACGATGGTGGAATTAGGGTTTTGGCTCCTTTTCTGATCGTTTGGGGGTACATGGATATATATAGGAGGAAGAAATACGTCGATGGAGAAACAGGGGGGCCACGAGGGTGGGGGGCGCGCCTGGTAGGGTAGGGCGCACCCCCCTACCTCGTGGCCTCCTGTTACGTGCCTTGGCATAGGGTCCAAGTCTCCCGGGTCTTATCTGTTGAGAAAATCACGTTCCCGAAGGTTTCATTCCGTTTGGACTCCGTTTGATATTCCTTTTCTTCGAAACCCTAAAACAGGCAAAAAACAACAATTCTGGGCTGGGCCTCCGGTTAATAGGTTAGTCCCAAAAATAATATAAAAGTGGATAATAAAGCCCAATAATGTCTAAAACAGTAGATAATATAGCATGGAGCAATCAAAAATTATAGATACGTTGGAGACGTATCAACCACCTCCACCTCCGGAGGCATGGCAAGTTGTCATGGCAGCCAGCAACGCCAACACTCAGATGCTTTTGCAACTCTTGCAAGAGCGCAACCAAGGGCAAGGCAACCAAGGAAATCAAGGCCAAGGCAACAATCAACCTCAGTTTGCTACCCTCAATCAGTTCCTCGCAAACCAGCCGAAGTCCTTCAGTAACTGTGTCGAGGCCACAGACGCCGACGACTGGCTCGTGGATATCTGCAAACATTTTGAGTGTAGCAATGTCAGGCCTGAGGACTTTGTCAAGTTTGCTTCGTTTCAACTCAAGGATCAAGCTGCTGAGTGGTATCAGCAATACAAAGATTCCAGAGGAGGCCGTGTGATTACCTGGGATGATTTCCGCCGAGACTTCAAAGCTCACCACATTCCACAAAGTGTTGCTGAGAGTAAGTGCGAGGAGTTCCGCAATCTCAAGCAAGGCAGCATGTCTATTTACCAATACAACATCCTGTTTCAGAGGCTCGCTCGCTTCGCTAAACAAGACGTCCCTGACGAAAAGAGCATGATTTATCAATTCAGAGGTGGCCTCAGAGAAGATCTGCAATTAGCTCTCGTGCTTTTTGAGCCGACCAAGTATGATGAATTCTACAACATGGCACTAAAGCAAGAAGCTGCTCAGCTCAAGTGTGATGCTTCTAAGAAGAGAGTCAGGGATGCAGCTCCATCTTCTTCTTCAACTCAAGTGACAGCTAAGCAACAGAAGTTCTGGTTGCCTCCTCCTCCTTTGTTCCGTCAGCCTTACCAGCAGAAGAGCAAAGGTGGCAATGGATCTTCCCACCCACCCAACCCAGGCTATCAGAACAAAGCTCTGTCTCATGCTCCAAGGTCAAGTGCTCCTTATCACTATCCGCTCTCAGAGGTTACTTGCAACAAGTGTCAGCAGAAAGGGCACTATGCAAACAAATGCTTCAACCAAAGGTGCCTTCCGCCTCCTCCTCCTGTGAGGCCTGCCAGCAATGTAGTGATCAAGTATAATCCCAAGCATGCTAAGGTCAACATGATGAACGCAACTCAGGCAGAGGACCCTTCAGAAGTGATCATGGGTAACCTTCTTGTTAATGATATTCCTGCAAAAGTCCTTTTTGATACTGGTGCATCGCATTCTTTCATTTCAAGACCTTTTGTGGCTATGCATGATTTGGTTACTCAAGTATTGCCGAGACCTTTGTCTATTGTTTCTCCGGCCCAACAAATGACTTCTCGAGTATTCGTTCCGGATTCCGTTATCAAGATGGGTGACTATAAGTTTCTGTCTTCTCCTATTGTTCTTGGTGACTCGGATATTGATCTAATTCTCGGCATGGACTGGCTTTCTAAGCACAAGGCTCAGCTTGATTGTGCTACCAGGCAGATTCAATTGACACACTCGTCTGAGGATGTGATCATCTATGTCGCTCGTGTTGATACCATTCGACTGTTTTCTCTCAACGAGAAGGGCAAGTTGAATGCCATCTCTCAGATTCCATTCGTTTGTGAATATCAAGACGTTTTTCCAGAAGAGCTTCTAGGAATGCCTCCTCACCGACCAGTTGAATTCGTTATCGATCTTGAGCCTGGCATGGAACCTGTTTGCAAACGTCCTTACAAGCTTGGACCAGAAGAGTTGAGGGAGTTGAAGAAACAACTCGATGAACAAGAGCGTATGGGTCTGATCAGATCGAGTTCATCTCCATGGGGTTGTGGTGTTCTTTTTGTCAAGAACAAGGATGGAACGGAACGACTCTGCGTCGAATACCGCCCATTGAACAAGAAGACAATTAAGAACAAGTATCCACTTCCCAACATCAATGAGCTTTTCGAGCAACTTAAGGGTGCTCAAGTATTCTCCAAGCTTGACCTCTGTATGGGTTATCATCAGATTCGCATCCGTGAACAAGATATCCCCAAGACAACATTCAGAACAAGCTATGGTTCTTATGAATATATTGTCATGTTTTTCGGCCTTGTCAATGCTCCTCCAACATTCTCTCGCATGATGAACTTCATCTTCAACCCTTACACAAATGGTTTCGTCCTGGTGTATCTCGATGATATTTTGGTCTTTTCCAAGAACAAGGAGGATCATGCCAAGCATTTGAGATTGGTACTCGACAAACTCAGAGAGCATCAGTTCTATGCGAAGTTCTCAAAGTGTGAGTTTTGGCTTGATGAGGTTCTTTACCTTGGCCATATCATCTCCGCCAAGGGCATTGCTGTTAATCCTGAGAAGGTGTCTGCAATTGTGAATTGGGAGTCTCCTCAAAATGTCAAGCAGCTCCGCAGTTACCTCGGGCTTGCAAGCTATTGTCGAAGATTTGTTGAGAATTTCTCTAAGATTGCAAAGCCTCTTTCCAACCTCCTCCAGAAGCATGTTAAGTATGTTTGGATGCCTGAATGTGACGTGGCTTTCAACACCCTGAAAGAGAAGTTAGTCACAGCTCCTGTCTTGACTCCTCCTAATGAATCCAAACCATTCGAAGTTTTCTGTGATGCCTCCCTGCAAGGTCTCGATGCAGTGTTAATGCAAGAGAAGAAAGTTGTGGCTTATACCTCTTGCCAGTTGAAGCCCAATGAAAAGAACTACCCCACTCACGACCTCGAGTTGGCGGCAGTTGTCCATGCTCTATTAACATGGAGACATCTCTTGTTGGGAAGGAAAGTGGACATCTTCACTAATCATAAGAGCCTCAAGTACATCTTCACTCAGCCCAACCTCAACCTCAGGCAGACTCATTGGGTCGAAATGATTCAAGAGTACAATCCGAGTATTGAATATACTCCAGGCAAGGCCAATGTCATTGTAGATGCTTTGAGCAGGAAGGCTTACTGCAACAGCCTAATTCTCAAGCCCTTCCAACTGGACCTTTGTGAAGCTTTTCGCAAACTGAATCTCCAAGTTGTTCCTCAAGGTTTCCTTGCCAATCTCCAAGTTTCTCCTACTTTGGAAGATCAAATTCGTGAGGCACAACTTCTTGATGCCATGGTAAAGAAGGTGAAAAATGGGATTGCCAAGAGTCAACCCAAGTACAAGTGCTATCGCCTTGATGACAAGGACATTCTATTCTTTGAGGATCGAATTGTGGTTCCTAAGGGTGATCTATGTAAAGTCATTATGAACGAGGCTCACAATTCCTTTCTATCCATTCATCCTGGAAGTACAAAGATGTACCATGACCTCAAGCAGACGTATTGGTGGACTCGAATGAAGCGAGAAATTGCTCAGTTCGTGAATGAATGTGATGTATGCAGAAGAGTGAAAGCAGAACACCAACGGCTAGCTGCTCTCCTCCAACCTCTTGTCATTCCAGAATGGAAATTTGACCATATTGAGATGGACTTCGTGACTGGATTTCCCAAGTCCAAACGTGGAAATGATGCTATCTTTGTTGTCATCGACAAGCTTACTAAAGTGGCTCATTTTCTTCCTATCAAAGAATCTATCACGGCAGCTCAGCTGGCAGAGCTATACACCTCCAGGATTGTCTCCTTGCACGGCATTCCGTAGTTGATATCTTTAGATCATGGAAGCATCTTCACTTCTAAGTTCTGGGACTCCTTCCAGAAGGCCATGGGCACCAACATTCGCTTCAGCACAGCCTTCCATCCTCAAACTAGTGGACAAGTTGAGCGAGTCAATCAAATTCTTGAAGATATGCTCAAGGCTTGTGTCATTTCTTTCGGTATGAAGTGGGAGGATTGTCTTCCATATGCCGAGTTCTCCTACAACAACAGCTTCCAAGCGAGTTCGGGCAAGGCCCCATTCGAGATTCTCTATGGCAGAAAGTGTTGTACTCCTCTTAATTGGTCAGAGACTGGTGAACGCCAACTTCTTGGCAATGACTTAATCACAGAGGCTGAAGAAATGTGTAAAGTCATCCGTGAAAATCTCAAAGCCGTGCAATCGCGCCAAAAGAGTTACTATGATAGCAAGCATCGTGACTTGGCTTTCGAGATAGGAGACCATGCCTACCTCCACATCTCTCCAATGAAAGGTACTCGTCGCTTCGGTATCAAAGGGAATCTTGCCCCTAGATACGTGGGTCCTTTCAAGATCATTGGCAAAAGAGGCGATCTCGCCTATCAACTTGAGCTTCCATCCAACTTCGCAGATGTGCACGATGTGTTTCACGTGTCACAGCTTCGCAAGTGCTTCAAGACTCCTGACCGCACCATCAATTTCGAAGAGATTGATCTCCAAGAAGACATGTCTTATCATGAGCATCCTGTTGCTATTATTGAAGAAACCGAGCGCAAGACTCGCAACAAGTCTATCAAATTCTTGAAAGTGAAGTGGTCACACCATTCTGACCGATAAGCCACCTGGGAACGCGAGGATCACATCCATTCTGAATATCCGGAGTTCTTTCAGTCCTAGATCTCGGGACGAGATCCTTTCGTAGTGGTGGAGTGTTGTAACGCCCCGGATGTAACTTGCCATATTTGTTAACTCCGACTCTGCCATTTTCGGCTTTAAGTTATGAGATTCCCTTCGTGGTTGGGTTTTGTCTTGTTTTTCTTTTGTTCATGTCATGCATTTCATATCATGTCATCATGTGCATCTCATTTGCATACGTGTTCATCTCATGCATCCGAGCATTTTCCCCGTTGTCTGTTTTGCAATCCGACACTCCTACGTGCACCGGTGTCCCCTTTTGTCTCTTTTCGTGAGTGGGTGTTAAACATTCTCGAAATATACCGAGATTTGCCAAGTGGCCTTGGTACACCACCGGTAGACCGCCTGTCAAATTTCGTGCCATTTGGAGTCCGTTTGATACTCCAACGGTTAACCGGGGAATCGTAAAGGCCTCGTGTGTGTTGTAGCCCAACACCCCTCCAAAACGGCCCAATAACCTTTCCAAACCATCTCCATGTCCTCCGCCGTCGGATCACGATCGCGTGGTCGAAAACTACACTCCATTTGGACACTCCAAACTCTTCCTACCTATAAATATGTCCTCCCCGTCAAAAATCCGGGTCCAAAACCCTAGCCCCGCTCCCTCTCCGCCGCCGGACACGTCCGGTCCGGCCGGACAAATTCCGCCGCCGCCCCGCACCACTCGTAGCCGGACAAGTGTCCATCACGCAGCACCTTCGCCGCCGGCCCGCAGGCCCAGAGCGGGCCCTCCGAGCCCGCGCCGCCCCCGCGCCGTCCTTCCGCCTCCCCACCGCCCGTGATTCGCCCGCGCCGCCGCGGAGCATCCCGCCGCTGCTCCCGCCACGAGCCGCACGCCGCCCAGCCCCGGCGACGCCCCGTCCGACGCCGCCGTTCGCCACCCCACGGCGCCCGCGCTCCGGTGAGCCCCGCGCCGTCCGGCCCTCTCCTCCTTCTCCTTCCTCTCCTCCTCCCTCACCCGAGCTCCCTCTCTGCACAGGTGCTCCGGCCACCGCGGGACGAACTCCGGCGAGCCGGCCTCGCCTCTACATCCGTGCAAGATGAAACCCTAGATCTGGGAATTCCCAAGATCGTAATTCTCTCTAAGTCCTTTTCCCCTCACTTTTTCAGGCCCTGTTCATCGCATCATAACTTTGTGTGTGTTGCTCCGTTTCATGCGCATGATATATCAAAATGTTCATTGGGAGATGATCTTCATTTAATTCCATTGTGACATGCTTGTTTGAGTCCATATTGATACCCAAATCGTGGATGCAAGAGTGCTATAAATTGTTAGGTGCTGATTCTTATCAGAGTATGAGCATTTGTCATTTTTGCTACATTTGTTGTGTGCTGCATATGGGCATGAGCTCTACATGTATTTTGATCTGTGCCATTCCATCTTTACATGGGTGTTTGCCATGTATTTTTGTGATCAATGTGGTGACTAGCACAAGCATGCAAAGTAGCCTTCGTGATATTGCTGATTTCAAGGACTTAGGATTTTGCTAATTCCTTGCTCTGCTGTTATTTTTATGCCATGTATCCATGATGCTACAGTGAGATCCATGTTTGTTTTGAGTATCTTCAGTAAGGATGATTTGGACATATAGTTGTGCTCTATCCATCCATGCCCCTGTTTGCAATTATGGAGTACCCTAGCATGTCTTAATCTTGCTCTACTTTTGCTATAAAATGTTCCTGGCAGATTGTTTACATGTTAATCAATTTTGCCATGGTTGTTGTAGTTGATCCATGCATGCTATGAACTTTAGCTTGCCATGGTTAGCTTCATGAACATGTCTTCTTGTTATTGATATGCTTATCTTGTCATGCAATGCCTTGTGGTGAGTGTATCGATCTCGCAAAGATGCCTTCATAACTCTGTTTTTGACATGCTCAGTTTTCTGCTAAGTCTGAATCTGCTTATAAAACTTGCTATGTTTACATAGCTCTGTTTTTGCCATGCTCAGTTTTCTGCTAAGTCTGAATCTGCTTATAAAACTTGCTATGTTTACATGGGTGCCATCATATTTTCTGTGCCTTTTTGGCTCATGATCAGTAAGGGACTTTTGATCTATGCATTTAGCAGATTCATGCCATGCCTTTGTTTGCTATGATTTGTTCCTGTAGCATGTTGTTTGCTTGCTCTAAACCTGGCTTCCTGATGTTATTTTTTGGCATGTTAGTATTTTCACTAAGTCTGTGATGCTGATATCTTTTGCACTTTTGCTATGTCTGTTTGAACCTTCTCTTGTGTGATTTAGCTGTAGCTCAGTGTTCATCTTTTGTCAAGCACCTTGAGTAGATCACTGCCATGTGCTTTGTTGTTATGTTGGAGTGCAATAGCTTAGTTTCTTATTGCATTCTAGGAGGCATTGTGATGTTAATCACAAAATTGTGCCATTCTTGTTTTTGCTTGCCATTTGCAAATCGTGCATTCGATTCCGGTGATCTTTATATCGATTTCGACCGAAATCAACTCATCTTTCCAGCGGCGCACTTGGTTTTCCAAGTTGATGCCTTGATCAATCTTTTCCTTCCGGAGCACGCATATGCATTGCATATCACACCTCGCATATCGTGCCATGTTTTGCATCATGTTGCTTGCGCATTGCACCGTGATTGATTGTTGGTCCTTTGCTTGTGTTCTTGCTTTGGGTAGAGCCGGGAGACGAGTAAATGATCGAGGAACCTGTTGAGTACACTTACGAGGATCAAGCTTTCGTCAACTCTGAGAACTTTGCAGGCAAGATGACCATACCCTCGAAATCACTTCTATCTTCGCTTGCTAGTTGTTCGCTCTATTGCTATGCCACGATACCTACCACTTGCTTTATCATGCCTCCCATATTGCCATGTCAAGCCTCTAACCCACCTTTCCTAGCAAACCGTTATTTGGCTATGTTACCGCTTTGCTCAGCCTCTCTTATAGCATTGCTAGTTGCAGGTGAAGCTGAAGTATGTTCCATGTTGGAACATGGTTATTGTTGGGATATCATTATTATTATATCGTGTTTACTTTAATGCATCTATATACTTGGTAAAGGGTGGAAGGCTCGGCCTTATGCCTGGTGTTTTGTTCCACTCTTGCTGCCCTAGTTTCCGTCATACTGGTGTTATGTTCCTTGATTTTGCCTTCCTTACGTGGTTGGGTGTTATGGGAACCCCTTGACAGTTCGCCTTGAATAAAACTCCTCCAGCAAGGCCTAACCTTGGTTTCACCATTTGCTACCTAAGCCTTTTTTCCTTGGGTTCCGTGGACTCAAGGGTCATCTTTATTTTAAACCCCCAGGCCAGTGCTCCTCTGAGTGTTGGTCCAAACTAGAGCCCCTTGCAGTGCCACCTCGGGGAAACTTGAGGTTTGGTTTTAGTTGTACGGATTGCTTATCCGGTGTGCCCTGAGAACGAGATATGTGCAGCTTCTATCGGGATTTGTCGGCATTCGGGTGGCTTTGCTGGTCTTGTTTTACCATTGTCGAAATGTCTTGTAACCGGGATTCCGAGTCTGATCGGGTCTTCCTGGGAGAAGGAATATCCTTCGTTGACCGTGAGAGCTTGTGATGGGCTAAGTTGGGACACCCCTGCAGGGTTTCGAACTTTCGAAAACCGTGCCCACGGTTATGGGCGGATGGGAATTTGTTAATATCCGGTTGTAGAAAACTTGACACTTGACTTAATTAAAATGAATCAACCGCGTGTGTAGCCGTGATGGTCTCTTTTCGGTGGAGTCCGGGAAGAGAACACGGTCTCGTGTTATGCTTGAACGTAAGTAGCTTTCAGGATGACTTCTTGATCACTATTAGCTTCTTGACCGTGCTTTGCTTCTCTTCTCGCTCTCTTTTGCGTAAGTTAGCCACCATATATGCTAGTGCTTGCTGCAGCTCCACCTCACTACCATTTTCCTCCCTTTAAGCTTAAATAGTCTTGATCGCGAGGGTGTGAGATTGTTGAGTCCCCGTGACTCACAGATACTTCCAAACAGATGCAGGTGCCAGTGATGCCAGTGCAGGGGACGCTACCGAACTCAAGTGGGAGTTCGACGAGGATTCGGGCCGTTACTATGTTTCTTTTCCGGATGATCAGTAGAGGAGCCCAGTTGGGGTGATCGGGGATCTAGCATTTGGGGTTGTCTTTCTTTATTTTGGTTCCGTAGTTGGACCTTGATTGTATTCTGGATGATGTATGATATATTTATGTATTGTGTGAAGTGGCGATTGTAAGCCAACTCTTTATCCCTTTCTTATTCAGTACATGAAATGTGTAAAGATTACCCCTCTTGCGACATGCCTACCATGCGGTTATGCCTCTAAGTCGTGCCCCGACACGTGGGAGATATAGCCGCATCGTGGGTGTTACACCTGGGTAGAATTCTAGATCGACACGACGGTGACCTCGCTATAGATATATCAGGCGGCTATATTCGTGGACTTAGGAGATGGTGCTGACTGCCTCTTTTGGGAGGACCGGAGGCTCGATGGGTGGAGGCTGCAGGAGATCACACCCTTGGTTTACGCGAAGATCCAGCCCCGATTCAAGGTCTCATGATCGGTGGCGGAGGCAGCAGGGGGTGCCTGGACGAGAGATCTCGGCCCATACCTATCTCAACTAGAGCTCGAGCAGTTCCTTGCATTGTGGAACAGGGTTACGGAGGTGCAACTGCATCCGGGGATTGCGGACAGGGTCCGCTGGGCTTGGAGACATCCAACATGTTCTTGGTGCGATCGGCGTATGCCAGTAGGTTCACAGGTCGCGAGCATGATTTAGGAACTAGGAGCTAGCTTCACTTGGCACTCCAGGGCTCCGTTGCGTTGCAAACTCTTCAGCTGGCTAATCCTCAAGGATCGGGTTTGGACCTCTGATCAGTTGGCGCGACATGGCTTGCCCCATCAGGAGACATGTCCCTTGTGCAGCCAGGAGCACGAGTCCATCGACCATCTGCTCATCGCGCGCGTTTTCGCCCGCTCCGTGTGGTTCAAGGTGCTCTCGGCCTTGGGTTAGGAGGACCGGTCTCCGACATCGGACAATCGGTTGTTACATTGGTGCACGGTGCTCGCCTCGGGCCAACAGAACAGGAAGGACCTCAACACCCTCGCGATGTTGGTCCTTTGGGAGATGTGGAAGCACCAGAATGCGGTCGTTTTCGATAAGGACTCTCCGTCGTTGCAGGACGTTCAACGGCTCATCGTGAACATGGGGAGGGAATGGGTTCTTGCAGGGTTCTTCCATAGCGACATTTTTCTTTTCTTTTTTTTCTCGAATACGCACGAGTGTGTGTACTATATTATGAAGAGCCCCTCCACGATAATGTTACAAGATTTTACATGGACACCATCACCACCTCTACTCTCTACTCTCTACTCCTATGCTAACTTGCCGCACTAGCCCACTCTTCCGCCATGTTGAAGAAAGCGCTAAGGTCTCCTTTTAGTAATCCTGCTTGCTTCCAAGTGCGCCCCTCCTTCGTGATCCTACGGATGACATAGTTCTTCGATGGTGTAGCTCCCTCGAATACAATTGCATTGCGATGTTTCCAAATCTTCCACATGACTAAAATGAATAAAGCATTGATTGTCCTGTTTTGTTTTCTACTGGTGCTCTTGTTTGCGCATCATTCTGAGAGTGTCGTCTACTGTTGGCACCCAGTCTGGCTTGCCCAAAGAATGAAGCATCGCTGTCCAAATCTGACGTGCAAATACGCAGTGTAGCAGATGGTGGCCTATGTTTTCTTCCTCCTGGTTGCATAGCGGGCATTGGTCCTGATGGTCCAGTCCTCACCGTGATAGACGGTTAGTAGACGAACGGATGAGCGCGGAGACGTAGCTTTTTTTTCTGGCCTCTAGCCTTTGCCCGTACTCGGACTGTAACCATGTAACTATGTGGACTCTATCAACAGATGATACGCATACTCATGCGTATTCTAAAGAAAATATCTGATTATTTCTCAGACAAGTATTTATGGACTGGGAGTATCGTACAGTGTGTCCGTTTTGCGTCGCGGCGTTGGAAATGGCTAGCCCAAACAAACAGGCAGGGCCGTGTGAATCGGAGAGACGTGCCGCCGTCACTCGAGATGAAATCTGCGACACGAGTGGGAGACGCCGATGTGACGCGGTGACGGGACGGGACAGCCTTCCTCCCACATCTCTTTGCTCACCCTTAGCCGCCAGGCCAGCGACTTGCGCGTCCTTTCCCGTTGCGACGCACTTCCCTTCCCGTGTGGCATCGCGCAAATCTAAAAGCAATTTTAATGGAGACGACTCATTTTGTCTGCGGCCGTTTGTTCGGATTAGGGTGAATTAAAAAGCCGGTCCAACGCACCGACTTAAACGGACGTGTGTCCGCTTTCGTCCGTCTACCGACTCATTCCCGGTATATTTTTAAGTTTGATTTACGTCGGCGCGGACACAAGACGAACGCGCGCGCTCGTTCTCTTTTCTTATCGGGTCCGCTGGTCGGTGGCACATTGGATTCACACCCTCGCTCGCCTGCTACGTCGCCAACGCCGCCGGCCATTTTTTCAGATGAAAATGGATAAATAGGTAATTCTAGCATACACATATAAAAAGAAAAGATCACTGCTTGTCGATTTCTGACTCCGACTCGGTAATGTCCTCCTTCGACGTCTGAATGTAGGCGTCAACATACGCCTCGTCTTCAAAGTCCCAACCCGTCGTTTCTCGTAGCTTCAGTTTCAATTGAGCTGCCTGCTTCCGCGAATGCTTGTCCTTCCGATAGGCGGCTCGTTCCCTCATTCTCGTGTCCCTCTCCAACCTTCTTTGCTTGTAGAACTGGCGCTCGTCGACATGTCCTACGGGAAGCCTCCGCCACACCACCAAGGCTTCCACGTTCTTCTCCGCGATGGCGAGGCAACGCTGCCGCCTCCGGTGGACACGACGATCCTCGTTGGTGAAAAGCCGCGGGAGAGGCGCCAGATCATGCGCCCGCTTGGCTCGACACGTTGGGAAAATTCATATCCCGACGAGGTCTCAGGAAGCGCCACGCTGCCGCGTCGTGCGCGCGGGCCGCCTCCTCTGCGGTGTCGAAGGCGCCGAGGATGAGACGTTTCTCGTGAAACCAGATCTCGGAGGAGAAGGCGCCGGAGCGGCGCTCGCGGACTCCGCGAAAATCCGAAGCGCCCAGGCGGCGGATTGACATGGTGGCGCAGAGACGGCGGGAGTGGGCGGCGAGCAGAGGCGGCGGGAGTGGGCGGCGAGCAGAGGCGACGGGAATGGGCGGCGGACAGAGTGTGGAAGGAGCGTCTTCTTTATAACGAGCGCGACCGCGGCGCGCGCGTGAACCTTTCCCGCGCGCTGGAGCGCTAAAACCAGCGCGCTAGGCCGCTTCCCCCCGCGCGCGAACCTTTCCCGCGCGCTGGGGCGCCAAAACCAAGGCGACGGCATGATCTAAAACGCGCCCGGTCATGAAATGGGTCGGCCCGTTGGACGCACTGCCAACCAAAAATTAAAAGAGGGCGGACAGCGAGCGGGCGGCCGACCCAAACGAACAAAAAACGGACAAAAACGCCGTCCATTTGGGTCGGCCCATTGGAGTTGCTCTAAGCGCCCGTGCGGCCGCGCCACGTCCAGTTCACTCGCGCGGACGAGACTTGTCTGCTCCTCCAGCGTGCGCCCATCCGTACTCCCGCATATGTGGCATGATTTGATTGGAACAAAATAAGACTCGGCTCATCCCTTGAAATCAGGGGGAGATAATTAGATTAAAAATAAAAAACAAATAAAAAGACAGCCATAGGATAGAGTGGGAGCACGGATGGAAGCATGAAGAGGGAGCAGGCAAGCCGGATCCCACTCATGTGTCGAGCAAGCAAGCAGCCTGCCTCTTTTGCGGATCCGGCTTGCCTGCTCCCTTCCCATCTCATCCGTGCTCCCACTTCATCCTACGGTTGTTTTTTTCTTCTTCTTTTCTTTCTAGTCTAATCATCTTCTCCACTGATTCCTTATTTTATTCCAATCAAATCTAAGACACAGACACGTATGAGGGAGCACTCTTTTGCCGTCGCGCCAGACATCTCAATCGCCTCCCCGGCTGCTATTTTTGATTCCGCCCAGCCCAGCCCAGCCCAGGTGCACCCGCTCGGCGGTGCGTCCACGACCGGCGGGAATGGAGAACCTACACTACAGTGAGCAGTCGATGGGTACTGCACGGCTCCTGCGCGGCGCCCCTATATATGTGCACCGAGCTCAGTGTTCGATTCCCACACAGCCCACTCGCAGCAGCAGTAGTGCAGTACCACTACCTACCAGCGCACACCAATCCAGCTGATTTCGAGCACGACCAGCTCTTGCCCATCAGCCACCGTCGTCGGTTACTGTCGTCCATGGCCATGAAAAACGCGACGCAGCAGGTGGTCCGGGCCTTGGAGTCGTCCCTCACCAGGAGCCTTCATGTAACGTTATTTTCCTTACTTATCACTAGCCTCTAGATGCGTCTTGACACTTTTGACAATGCACACGTGAATTGTCGATCATGTTAAAAATGTGCTAGCGGTGGGTTCATCTCTGTTCTGTTTACGTTGTCCAGGCGTCCCCGGGCAGCAAGAAGATCGTGGGCGTGTTCTACAAGGGCGGCGAGTACGCGGGGCAGAACCCCAACTTCGTGGGGTGCGTGGAGAACGCGCTGGGCATCCGCAGCTGGCTCGAGTCGCAGGGCCACCAGTACATCGTCACCGACGACAAGGACGGCCCCAACTGCGGTCAGTCACCACGTACTACCACGGCTACAACATTACGTTACGTGCCACTATCACTAACGGAAACCGTTTGCACGCAGAGCTGGAGAAGCACATCGCGGACGCGCACGTGCTCATCACCACGCCGTTCCACCCGGCGTACGTGAGCGCGGACCGGATCAGGCGCGGCAAGAACCTGGAGCTGCTCCTCACGGCCGGGATCGGCTCCGACCACATCGAGCTGCCGGCGGCGGCGGCCGCGGGGCTCACCGTGGCCGAGGTCACGGGCAGCAACACGGTGTCGGTGGCGGAGGACCAGCTGATGCGCATCCTGGTCCTCATGCGCAACTTCCTGCCGGGCCACCACCAGGCCATCAGCGGGGAGTGGGACCTCGCCGGCATCGCGCACCGGGCCTACGACCTGGAGGGCAAGACGGTGGGCACCGTCGGCGCCGGCCGCATCGGGAAGCTGCTGCTCCAGCGCCTCAAGCCCTTCGGCTGCAACCTGCTCTACCACGACAGGCTCCGCGTCGACGCCGCGCTCGAGGAGGAGCTCGGCGCCGCCTTCGAGGAGGACCTCGACGCCATGCTGCCCAAGTGCGACGTCGTCGTGCTCAACATGCCGCTCACCGAGAAGACAAAGTAAATAAATCACTACGAGAACCAACTTGATCGCCAGCGTATATTTTGTCCATCTTGTGATTGCTTCTCTCTTTGTTTGTTCTTTTTCCAGGGGCATGTTCAACAAGGAGAAGATCGCCAAGATGAAGAAAGGCGTCATCATCGTGAACAATGCTCGTGGAGCGATCATGGATACTCAGGCAGTGGCAGACGCTTGCAAGAGTGGGCACATCGCTGGTAAGAACAGATGAACTCCGGTCTGCTCTCTCTCTCTCTCACACACACACACACATTCCTTCTGTACAAATATACACCCGCCATGCTCATCTTCAAATAACACTAACCAGTTTCAAAAAATGATCAGGATACGGCGGCGACGTGTGGTACCCGCAGCCGGCGCCCAAGGAGCACCCGTGGAGGTACATGCCCAACAACGCCATGACCCCGCACATCTCCGGCACCACCATCGACGGCCAGGTCAGTAGCACCACACAGCAAGCTCCAAGCCTCGCTAGTCGCTATGCTCCATGGCTAACCGGTAAACAATGTATGTGGTGCAGCTGAGGTACGCGGCCGGTGTGAAGGACATGCTGGAGAGGTACTTCAAGGGGCAGGACTTCCCGGAGCCCAACTACATTGTCAAGGAAGGCAAGCTCGCCAGCCAGTACCAGTGAGCGTCCATCCATGGAGCCGCAGCTGCACGCCTGCACCAAGTCCCCGACTCCCCGTGCCAGTTGCCAGAAACTAAATAAAGATGCTTGGCCGTTGTAATGGCCATCAGCCACAAATATATATACCTAAATAAAATGGAACAAAAACTGGTTGCTTTCATTTGCTTCCTTCACTGTATTTTTTTCCCCGATAAACTGTCCTTCACTGTATTTCGTTTGAAGTATAATAAAGTCAAAGTGTTGTGCAAAGGTTGTGTTGAACCTTGAAGAGTGCAGCTCCTCATGATATTGTACTGAAAAACCACTGCTAGAAGTAAGGTAAGATTATGGTAATGGCGTCTTTATTCACCATAGAACCTTCAACTTTCCAATGAGCAACCAAACAAGCAAGTATATATGTATGCCAAGACAGAAAGAAGCAACATCATTCAGGAACTCAACCTCTACAAAAAAGTCTTGCTCTGCACAGTAACTTTGCTGAAACAGAGTTTATGGCTAAATGGTTTGGACTACAGCACTAGCTAAACATAGATATTTTATTGAAAACTAACTGACCCTGGTTGGCTTGAAATCTGAAGAATGCACTTTACCGATGTTGGAGGGAAGCAGTGTCTACTTGATAGACTGCATCCAGTGTACTACAAGCCTAGTAATGGGTAGACACATACTCAATAAGCTCTTCACTGCTTCCATCAAAGTAAATCGTGGCAAATTCTCAAAGTTTGAGTGCTTTGAAGCCTTCCATTAGTGCATCAGTGTGCTCAGGCTTTCCAACTGAAATACGAATATAACCCTTCAGTTCCTTCTTGTCGTAGTGGCGAATCATCACTCCCATCTTTGCAAGATCCTCCTGCAAATATTTTTCACCAATTCAAGTGAATAAAGTTGCATGCCCTGTATTGTTCAATGGGACATAAATTGCATATATTATTAAAAGTGTGAATAGCAATGATCTCGAATACAGATAACCCATATGGCAGTTCCAGGTTCTCAAAATTTTGTCACCTCAAAATCACAATTAAAGGGGCTATATTATCTCAATGAAATAAGGCAGAAACTTGGACAGTGCAATAATAAGCAAGCCATACCTTTATTTTCTTTGCATCTTTTCCTGACGTGACTTCACACAGAATGAAGTTAGCATGACTGGGAAATGGTTTCAGGTAAGGTATTCCTTTGAGAAGATTATACAGCCTCTCCCTCTCTTGTAGTAGCAGATTTTTCACGCTCTTGAAGAATGAAAGGTCCAACAGACGTATTAGCCAAGTTCAAATTTTCAAATAATGTTACATTTGAATTATCTTTGTGAAAGATGTACCTCCAAATAGACTGGGTTCTGCAAGGCAGCACATGCAGAGACTTCTGCTGCCACAGAAACATTATAAGGCTGCTTGGCCCGCCATAAGTACTCAATAATGCTTAGAGGAAATGCTCCATAACCCACACGAAGCCCAGCTAAACCTACATCACCAGTAATTCGTGAATAAATTCACTTCCTTCTGATTCTTCATAACACATAACCTTCATGTACACACTAAAACGATAGAACACAAATCACACACCTGCTCGTTTGCTGAATGTTCGGAGAACAATCAAATTATCATGCTTCTTAACCCATGTCATCCTTGATTGAAGGCTCGAAAACTCAACATATGCTTCATCCAGCACTACAAGTACCGGAAGGTCAAGGATCTTTAAAAGATCCTCATCATTGATTACACTGACAAATAAAATTGAAATGATTTTTAAAACACTGCAATATGAACAATAAGCAAACAAATTGACACAAGTATTGAGTGGCAATGATATACCTGCCATCTGGGTTGTTAGGAGATGTCAAAAATATGCATTTTGGCTTCTCCTGTTCAACCATTTTGACAATGTTTGCGATGTCTAGGGAGAAATCAGGAAGTCTTGGGACTACAGCAAAGAACGATGAATGGCATATCAAATCAGGTTCAGAAATTAAATAAGGTTTAACAGATAAAAATCATGGAAGGTTTGATAAATAAAAGACCAAGAGATCATTAGCTACCTTTGATAACAAGTGCAGCATTGACTGAAGCATCAAACTCATACATGGTAAAAGTTGGAGGGCAATCTACAATTTTGTCGCCTGGTTCAAGTACACATCTGTATTGGCACCATTCATGATTACTCAACTTTGAGATGAAGATTTCAACAAAAAGCAGGTGCAAGATGAGCTACAAACTAACCTCATAATCAAATCAATTAGCTCATCGGCACCGCATCCAACAAGTATGTGCTCAGTTTCAAGCCCAGAATCTTCAGCGAGAGCAGCACGCAAATGGCGGCTTTCAGGATCAGGGTAGACATAAGGGAACTTTAAATTTCCTAATGCTGCAGCTACCTGTACAGATACAGGAATCCATTAGATACAGAAAAGGGGAAGGTATGGATTATCTTGGTGCTTTTGTTGCTCATATATAGATATGATATTTTCTGTTACAGACTCAAAAGGATATTTGATACTAGTATACTACTAATTTTTTTAATTGAACTTTAAGACTCACTCTAACAAAAGTAGAAATGTTGCTACTGAGATGTCATGTCCTTTGTGAATGCCCAAAGTACAACGCCATAGAGGTAAGCACTCATCGACGTATGGATTTAGACTACTCCGAATACGGGAATTGGAAGTACGCACCTCCGGTGGTGGACCATATGGATTTTCATTGGCGTCCAGCTTGATTATATCCTCTGGTTTACGCCCCAGCCGAGCAGATAGCACCTAGCAAGAGTTCCAATTTTCCAAATTGGTCAAACAACATGAAGGAATCGCAGATTACAACTTCGAAACTAAATTCAGCTAGCTGAGACGCCACAGGAGCTCGTTTTAAAACATTTCCTTCCCGAAGCACAAGCACGGCGCCGCGCGACATTTCCACAAGCACCTCGCAAGCGCAGCGAAAAGCGGAGCATCTTTCACTACACAGTAGAGGAGAGTCTAGGCGTCGGACGGATAGGGATACCTCGAAGGGCAGGATGGGCTGGTACGCGGCGAGGCTCCTGAGGTGGTGGCGGATGAAAGAGGCGCCGCTCGGCCGCGGCTCCGCCTCAGCCACCGCCGCCGCCGCGGGCTCCTCCACTGGAGTCGCGGACGCCATGCGCCGGAAGGAGACCCTGGACGCCTGGCGGCGCCGCCCCTCTCCGGAGAAGCGGGAGACGGCCGGCGACGGGCTCCTGACGCGGGCTCGGACGGTACAGTCCATCGACGGCGCAGCGCGGTTGGTTGGTTCCACGGACGGACGGCCGGCCGAGTGCAGCCGAGCGGAACGGAAAAGGACAGGCGGCGTTTCGGCCACGTGAGGGGACAAGTGGCAGAGGCCCGGCCACGCCTTTGCTGCGCTTTGAGATTCGTGCTGCCGCAGGAGACGCGGGCCCCGTTGCCTCTTGCCCGCCTAGTAGGGGGTTGGCCCCCTAGAGCATCTACACACACTTGCAAATCATGCTCTCTGTATACATTTTGGATTGTCGCATATCCACATTTGTAAATGTGGATTCTTAGATTCATGCACGTCGATCATACGATACAAACCATTTCAATTTAATCAATAGTTCGAAACAAACACAATAAAGCAACATAAATTATAGTTCAACAATCCGGCCATACCAAAACGAAATCAATGCTCGAGCGTGACGGATCACTTCCTGCACTCCATCCATGCCGCCTGCTCCTCCGCCATCCTTGCGTCCTGCCCCTCCTGCTATGCCTACATCCTTGCCGCGTGCTTCATTGCTGCCATAGCCGACCTTGCCGTCTCATAGTCCCTATCATCGATGATCTTTTTTTCTTCACAAGCCACTTCTTTGCATGAGTGAAATCCAAGCGATTAGAGGAGGATGCCATACCTGCATGCGGCGCAGAGGCATTGCAGGGGCTATGCGATTCGGCACCCGGCCAATCCATGACAAAGACGCAATTGCCGGCCGCTGGGTGCGTCAAATCCGGCTGCGACATCAGCCGTAGATCTATCAATTTTGCACCGCGCACGGGGCGAGAGAGGCACAATTCCGGGTGGTTAAGGACCACTACGAAGCGTCCGCAGTGGCGAGTGGTAGCTGGCGGGGGCGGGAAGGATGAGGCCGGCGTAGATGCAGCACAGGAGTGGGGGGGATGAGGCAGCGGAGGGGGGGGGGGTTCTCCAAGCAGTAGCGGCCGAGCAAATATAGGCTAGAGATAAGGGGCGGAGAATAAATTATCCTCCTCTAATGGTTATTGAGGATCGTCTAGGTGCTAGTCAGAGGAGTAAAATCAATTTTTTTACTCCTCTAACCGGTTATAGGGGATCGGTTAGAAACCCCTATAAGGGCATTTTCAACATTGACCCGGAAATTTGTTCCTGCATCTATCCGCGGACAGGGGACCAGTCTGTGACACTCATGCAGGATCCGGCCATCCAAAGCTAGCCACATATGTCCGATTATATTTCAAATGAAATTCAATGAGAATGAACAAATTTGATTCAAAATCAAATAAAATGAACAATATTCATTCACACTTATATGTTTTTTACATAAAACCGGATGATTTTTATCTAAACCGGAGCAAATTCATTACATTTAGACATTTTTCAACTAGACAGGACTCTAAACATAGACTAAAATGATCACCAGTGCCCGTTCCCCATCTTCGATCGACCATGAGCCTCGGAAAATGAAGCCCCGCCCCCTCCGCTGACATGTCTTCTTCATGTCCAGCAGCCCGCTCATCGGACTGCCATATGCGTTGGAGGAATATGCTTCACCGAGAGGGGAATAATAGCCTCCGCTTCCCCATACTTTCCCTATGTCCGGCTGCGCTGCTCATCGGAGTGGCCTCCGCTTCCGTGAAGCACGGATCAAGATTGGTTTTGGGGGCGGGGGACGACGATGGACTGCAAAGAGGGCAAGACACCGGTTGTGCACACCGGCGACGTGTCGGCGCTGGCCTTCATGGGAGCCAGGCTGCAACGGCCTCCGATGATCTACTTCTCCTGGCTGTCGCCGGCGGCCGCGGACATGCTGGCCGCCTTGTTGACCACCACGACGCCAACTTCTTTCTTCGCCGGCAGGGCGCAGTTCCGCGCACATTGATGGTGGATGGCGCGGGAGGAGAGGTACGACACTGCCTCGTCCACGACAATAACTTTGCTCGTGCCGCCGTGCGACTCCATGAGCTGGCTTGGAGCGGCGAGTTGCTGAACCACACATCGATTTGGAGTGGCCACTTGCTCCTCCATGCGCCTGCAGCCTCGCCCGTGATATTAGCGGCCTCGAGCGACGAGGGAGGTGGAGCAGCGAGTTGCCTAGCTCGTATCCGGCGGGCTAGGCGGGCCACTCAGCCAGCTTTTATGCCAAAAAAAACCTCTTCCTGCTCATTGGATGCCATGAAGAGTGTGAAGAATATGCTGCAAGGAGGAGCTGGGGAGCGAAGTTATGGTGCAGTTTTTGCCTAGCGCCTGCCTCGTTTAAATAGCCGATGAACGCGAGGAGCCAACTGGCGCTGTGTTTAATGCCGACCGGCTCATCAATGAGAGGTCGCGTCCGTTCTGAGCCGGCGTCAATGTGGAGCAGCCACAACAAACAGTGGCGGAGACAAGCCTAGGGCAACTAGGGCTATAGCCCTAGGCCTAATACTAAGATTCTTTATAATCCTTTTCTACAAAGTACTGAAAATTTGAAGAATTTGATGTTCAACCTTGCTTAGCCCTAGGCGTAACTCGCTGCTAGCTTCGCCACTGACAACAAAGAGACCTGTAGATTAATACATGACCATGTTCTATGGCAAAATAGCGTCCAGACCATGCATTACGGTGGTTTGAAGGTCAGCATTGACATGCCCTAACGTTTCGGCGCCGGGGTGGCCGGGTGGGGCGTGCGTCTTCTCGTCGGCGTCGCGGTGCACTTCCGCGGCATCGGCACGGATGAGACGCGAGCGTCCGCGCGCGCGGGTTACGAAGGATTCGGGCTGCCGCGACCGCGAGGATCTCCTCGGCCAAGGCGATCCGCGGCGCGGCTGACGAGGGATTCTGCATGCGACCGCGGGCATCTCCTCGGCCGAGGCGACTTGCTATTCGGCGTACGGCGCAGTTGCAGCAGGGCCGAAGCCGTGCCCGTGGAGTGGAGCTGCACGTGCAGTGCAGGTGGGCCCTGAACAGTGAGATCTTCGTCCAGTTGCTCATCTGAGTCGCCATACGCGTACGCCTGATATCGCGGCTGCTTTAGGGTAGAGTAGAGCGCGGTGGTCATCAGGCAAGCGTGTCCGTTTTGCGTGACTTGATCTGTACGTACCCCTCGTCTCGGCCCGTGCAGCTGGCGGGCAACAAGCAATCAATCATCAGCGAGACAGCTACGGGATGAAGTTGCTGTCACGGCCGATTGACCGATGCCGACCGCGGCGACGACGTGCGGTCCAGGTGCACCACGAAACGCACGCACGGGCGTACCGGGTGGGCAAAGTATATACGTCCAAACCAGGTATACTGAACAAAGCAACACGAGGTGGTTACACAGCTTTGCCGCCCCAAAAGGCGTGGTTACATAACCGTTTCCTCCGAGGATCAGGTCCGGAGAAGGATCAGCGTTCTTAACTCGAACTATTTCTAGACTGCTCTTCCGGTCTCTATCTGTCTCTCTGCAGTGATTAAACTGAAACCCGCTGTTTATTGTTCAGGAATTGTTCCTTTGATTGATAATAGGCGTACCATGATGATAACATATGTACAGTAGGGGGTCAGTGCACTGACCAAATGATGTAATAGCTGCTACTCTGGATAAAATCCTTGGCCGGATGGAAAAGTAGAAACCTCATTTAGAAGCTGCAATGCAAGCCGCTTGCATCAAACTGCATCATCATCGGTGCCTAATCCCGCACTCTCTCTAGAACTACCGGCAGGCTCAAGCCTGCGTACATCTGATCCTCGGAAGACACGGGGTCGCCCTGCTCCGTCCGGCCCCAGAAGCTCCCGAACCAGAAGAGCCCCTCCTGCCCCACCAGCGCCTCCCACACGCCGTCGTCGTCGCAGCTGTCGACGGCGAAGCACCTCTGCTTCCAGCCGACACCGCCATCGTAGTCGTCCATGGCGAAGCATTTCTCCTTCCAGCTACCGCGGACGTCGCCGTCGCTGCCGCTGCACTCCCCTCCGTTGATATCCCTGAAGGTGGCTCTGAAATCGCCGTCCAGCAGCTCCTCGAGCCGCCTCATGCCGGAGGACGAGGCCGTGCTGCCGCTTCTGGAGAGCCTCTTCGCGGCGGCGGATGCCGATCTCCTCCTCCTCCTGTGCCATCGCCGCAGAAAGACCCTCTTGGACTTGACCACCACCTTCCGGGGCAGCCGGACGAAGAGGAACACGGTGATCTGCAGCACCAGGCACGGGCAGCAGCAGCACACCACCACGCAGTCCATGGCCACCAGCCCGGCCTCCGCCGCCGCGCAAGACATCGGTGGTGGCGGGACGACGAGGAGGAGGAGGAGAGGGGGAGGGCATGGACGGAGGAATGGGCAGCCGCTAGAGCTTGGCTACTTAGCTAGCCTAACTGCATGGCTTGCTTGGAAGAGTGAGGCGGAGGCTTTGGGTTGCTTCGGCAGCTCGAGTGACTTGAGGGGTCGCCCTCGTTGATTCTTCCAAGCCAACTCATGCCACCCCGCTTATTAGGCCAGCCAGAGCTAAGGTGTTTCTTGTACCGAAGTTTGGTCTACGCATCCAGGAAGCGAGCGGCACGCGTCGGGGCAACCCACGCGTATTATGTGAGTGCATCACGTGTTGCTATGCATGGCCTTTCTTGTGTCTCGGGGTGGATTGGTTAACGGATTTCCGTGTATCGTCGAACAAAAAGGGTGCGGTTTCAGAGCTATTCTTGGACTAGTCGATCGGGTAGCTGCCAGTTGCAGAGAACCGACATCCAACATGAGAAATGTGGCGGTTTCAGTCAACTAGCGTAGACAAACTTTCCCCTTTTAGATGAAGTCGGCGTCATTCCGGGAGTCCCGATCACTATGGTTGTGAAAGGAAAATTATATAGATTCATTGTGTAGGTTGGGGCGCTAGATATGATCCATATCTAACATATCTGATAGGCTCAACCAATGCTCATGGGAAAATGCAGCAAAATGTACTGTCATCATATTATTTCACAATTCATACTCACTGAATACGAGTAAAAGAGAGCACTTCAAACAAAAATTACAAACACTTGAATTAAAAACTTTCCATGACCTCTCTTCATGTTTTTATCCATGTTTTTGGTAGAAAGGAAATTAAAGATTGTTCAGCAGGCTTCTTCCTAACCCACAAGACAAAATAAAACAGAGTGCTGTTCTCTTGTAAAGGAAAGCTTTTATTTCAAGACCACATCAAAGAAGCAGGCATGAGGGAACCTTCAGCGGCGCAACCACTGCACTCTGGTGTTGATTTGGATCCAAAAGGCAGTTAGATGTCAAAGGGTTGCCTCAAGAATGCCTCCATTTGCTTCGCCCTAGTCCTGATCGACATGTCAAACACCTTCTGCCCAAATTCAATCACCAGTCCTCCCATGATACCCTGGTCAATCTGCAGAGAAAGTACAATTTGAAGTTTGTTCAATATTACTTGACACCTCACATGCTATAGAGATACCTTGTGGATCAAGGACTTACCTTTTGTTCAACCAAGATGGTTTTGTCTTTCCCAAGGATATCACGCAAGGTCTCCTTAAGTTCTTTCTCCTCCTTCTCAGGAAGTGGCTATCAGCACAAAACAGATAAGTCAGCAACCAAAACCAAACTATTGTCAACACAGTCAGGATCTATAACAGAAGTTGCACAGAGAATGCATCCACGCATTGACAAACCAGCTTAAAAAACATGACAAGTTTTCCACAATTTATCAAGGTAATAGCTCCTCGTTAACATATGGCAGGAATTCTAAGATAAGCCTGTTAAGAGTTGAACTTTGAGTGATGGCAAGTACAAACGTTCCAACTCAATAGTTTCGGATCAATTCAACTCAACTTTATAATTTTAAGGAATGAATTTTAGCTCATGCAGGTAACTTCTAAAATATTATCTGCATTTAAACATTTTTGCAAACAAAAAAAATCCTATTTTATCTCAATGAGTACTAAACCCCCAAAGGCAGCAATTTGTTAGTTCACTGGATCATGCCATACTATTAGGCACATGAAAGGAGAGAACCCAACTAACAAGCATTTTAGTTGCAGTTGGTTTCTGTTGGTGCGGAGCAGAAGGCAACCCTACTTCCAGCTTGAAAGAATAGGTTATAGCTAACTACAGGGACATATCAACAAAAACAACAGTAGTAAACCAGGAAGGCACAAGAACTTCATAACAAATTAATATACGAAAGAAGACAACAACTGGTCATTTCATGTTACCAAGAATCAAGGTAAGGCTAATCATATGCACATGCATCAAACTTCCTTTAATATGTGATGAAAGTGAACACTGAGAAATTCGACCAGCGTCAAACACACAGTGCTCTTAGTAGCAAGAGACAAATAAATAGTGGGATATCAGGTTATCAACTTACAACAACAGTCCTGACAACAACTTTCACCTCCCCCCTATGTGCCATGGTCAAATCAACAAATCTCTCAGCAATGCGTTCAACATATTTCAGTCTTCCATTGGATGCCAATGCAGCTTCACATAAAAGAAAAAATTAGACGCGAATAAAATTCCTTATAACTAAGTTCTCTATAAGTTTTAGATTGTATGCATATCATCACTTATCAGTGATACCATGTACCTTAATTGAAAAGAAATTCCTGCGATCGATACTTAAATTAGGTTGTTAACTAATACAACTGAAAACAACATCATAACAGATAAGAAATGCAAACAGTGTTACTTTGATTGAAAATATTACTGCAAAAGAAAGCAAACTGTTGACAAAGCAAGCAACATTGGAAACAAAATAACTAAAAATAGTCCCATGCATTTGGATTGGTACATCACTAAAGCACATGCTGCTAAAAACTATAACTTAGTATCTCTTATTATAAGCACCTACAATGAACTTCATTAGACATAAGAGGTTGAGTGGATTGGAAGCATACACAAGAATTTCTTTGTGATGTCAGTAAACCCGGCTTCAGAGAATATTTCAGTTATAGCCTTCACCCTGGTTTCTTTAGGCACTGATGTGTCCTTCATGAATTGAGAAAACATAGGGCTCTTCTTGGATGCCCCTACAACATCGAGAATCTCAGATTCAACTTTTTCCAACGAATTTGCGTTGGCTGCTGCAAGGAACAACGCACTAGCATAGTTGCCGGTGCCACCATACAGAGCTTTTGGAACCTATTATGGCATAAGAACACAAGTAAGGACAAAACAACAGACAAAGCCACCAAGTAACCAATTTACTGAATTGCACAAGTAGTATTAAAAGTTTGAAACAGATTATGTAAAACATAAGACAAGAGAATACATCCATCAATGGCATGAACGTTTTTGTGCTGCGATTGATACACTAAACAAATGCAACGTGAACAATCTGTCTTCGCTGAGTAAACTAATTTGAGTGATTGTTGCAGTATGTGATAGCAACAAGCATGGTTACACTCCAACAGGATATGAAATAGTT
Source organism: Triticum urartu (assembly GCF_003073215.2). Classification (NCBI taxonomy): domain Eukaryota; kingdom Viridiplantae; phylum Streptophyta; class Magnoliopsida; order Poales; family Poaceae; genus Triticum; species Triticum urartu. The sequence continues at coordinate 471,514,173 of NC_053027.1, forward strand.
TAAAACCAGTAAAGGCTACGTTTCTCAAGATCAAGGCATTTCGGCCATAATGACATATCACATATGGGATCCCAACAAGAAAAATGTAGATTTCTTTGCGCAGGCAGGCAGGCAAACATAAACAGTTGCATGATTCTTATGGTCCCTTGATAAGTTGACCAGACCGTCAAAGTAATCTGCGGCACTCACAACGAACATAGATAGAATCTCGCGGTCCTAAACTGGTACATCCGCAGACCGCAACACAACGACAACAGCAACAATCCAACCAAATGCCTGATCTCGAGTTACCTTGATCTTGTTCTCCTTAGGCTTATCCGCCTGCGTTGCCAACCCCCTCGACGCCTGCATCATAAATAACACGTCAAAACCAACGACCGAAGAAAAAATCACACCGAAATCGATTCGACGAGACGACAGATTTGAATCAATGGGGGGGAAACTATCCAGGGATGTCAGCAACACAAGGCGAACCTAGATCAGCTAAGGGGATCGACGGGCTACCGAAATCTGAGGGGAATGGCATCTTCTGATTGAGCCAAACAAAGAGGGGGGACAGGGAAGGGAATCGGGACCTGAGCGACGGCCGCGGATTCGGTGGCCGCGAGGCGGGCTTGGAGGAGCGGGAGGCCGGATCTGAGGTGCCGCGCCGCCATTTCCGGTTCGTTCCGCGGTGGTGGAGAGCGAAACCTAGGAGGAGATCGGGTCGGGTGGGAGGAGGAAGAGAAGAGGCTGCGGGTCTCGTAGAATGCGATGAAAAAGGTGGGGGCGATGCGCAGTGGAGCGCCTGGGCAACCACCACAACACTCCGGAGCGGACCGACGATGCAGAGCCCTTTAGGCCCTGGTACTAATTAGGCCTCTGGTGGGCTTCGTCAGGGCTACTTGTTTTTTTTTCGGCTCGATCATCCTTGGAGCCAGGACTATTTCTCGCCCTTTGCGAGACTTAGGGGCTGTTTGGTTTGAGCCAGCGCCAGCCTTGCCAATCGCGGGCTTGCCAAAATATTGGTGTAGGAATCGGCTGCCCACGCCTTGCCAAAATATTGGCTGAGAATTGCACTAGAGCTGTTGTGGAGATGTTGGCACACCAATTATTCGGCTTGCATCCAATTTTCTTTTAGCACAATCCACTAGGTTATATTCATTGATAATCATCGGAATACAAAGAGTAACGTGGGGGAGACCAAGCCATGTGTGTCTCCCCTGATTTAGAGTAGTAGCAAACCTAGCTAGATTATGGGCTTCATAATTCCAGCATCTTTTTTCATGGACGAAATTACATAGCATAAATAAGGCCTAGAGCTGGTCAACAACCAATATTTTGGTAGGGTGCCTTGGGGGCAATGATCCAAACAGCCCATAAACTCAGTCTCGTCTCTGGCGTGGTGCTACTAGGCCAACTTAGTACTATAGTTGCGCATGAGTTTTCTTTGTCAGTTTCACTGTTTGCATATGTTTTCTTTCTTTGTTTTTCATTTTTATTCATTTTCATTCATATTATTGTTCTTTCTTCCCGTTTTCTTTATTTCCATCTTTGGTTTTCATTGGATTTATTTGGGGTTTTACCTTTTTACTTTTAATTTTTTCACTCATGTCTATTTTTTCATAGACATTGTACATATTCCAATACATTGGGAATATTTTTTATAAATATTTAACGATATTTATATATACATTTTGATATCTACTTTTTGAATACACATTGTAAATTTTGTATATATCTGAAAAAAAATTATATAGATGTTTAACATTTTATCTACTTTTTGAAAACTTTCTGGACTACTTATTATACATTTTTCAAATACACATTGAAACATTTTCAAATACGCATTAAACATTGTTATAAATGGGATGATACATTTTTTTTGATGAAATATAACTTTTATTGGACTACAGTAACATTTTTTACATTGCATAAACACTTTTCAAATATGTCACTTACATTTTTTCCTTTGAAACATGTGAACATTTTTTAAAGTCACAACATTTTTAATGCTATAAACATTTTTGAAAAAATATGTTAACAATTTTTACACCGCGTTACCATTTTTCAAATTCAGGGTTTTAGTTTTTTAAAGTAATTTAAGTTTAAAAAGATATGTTATTGTAATGTTTTTAAAACATAAAAAAACTAGAAAATGAATGGATGGAAAAACAAAGGAGAAAAATATACTAACCTGCATGAAGCTATTTGGGTTGGCCCATAAGTAGCGGTGCCTGAGGGGAGACGGGCTTGTGAAGTGAGACATAGTCGCTCTTGGTCTTTGGTACAGTTTTATTTTCTCTGGACAGTTTTTTTTCTACCATCACCCGTATGCATTGACCTATCATTGAATGTGTCAAAATTTGTGTGTCTGGTTTTTGTTGATATACGACGAAACTTTGATTTACACTAGAAACCAATGAACCATAGATAAAAAAGCATGAGTAGTATATTCTTGTTTTAGTGCCACACAACGAAAAAGTACGATACACGATAAAATAATAAGAAAAATTAACAAAACATTAGCTTTTTATGGAAAGGGGTTTCCCTCCGATTTTCAAAAACCATAACACTTGTTTTTACACCACCACAACACAACAACATCAACAGAGATCAACTTCGAGGGAGCAAGGACAAGCCCAAACTTCCACCCCCGACAGATAAAACTCTAGGGAAGCCCAACCTGCCAACGCGAAGAGTTAAAAGCCCCTGACCTAGGAGCCAAATACTACGGCTACTAATCATCCCAAAATATATCCAAAGTTTAAACGAACGATGTCTCGAAACACCATCTACACCTAAAAGCATAACCCCAAAAGCTTCGTCCACAAGCTTCGGTCTCCCCCTGCTTCAGAATGAGAGTATGTCTTCCCACCAACCATGAGAACCTTCCAGAGTCAGCCACCTTCAATTCTCAGCACTCCAGGATGCCATCCCCTCGAAGCATGGAAGATTTCACTTGTTACTCGCTCTAGTAGTTTTACCGCCCACTTCATTTCCTTTTGATTTTCCTCATTTTTCTATTATACAGCCCAAGCTTCAGTTAGTCGACAGGCTTTATGAAGAATCAAAAAAGGATTAAGTGTCCTTCTGTGTTCAAAACATATATCATTCCTGCAGGTCCAGATAGACCATAGGAGGGCAAAGATGCCCACACACAATATTTTCCTGTTTTCATTGCCAAAACCAGAAACCCAAGAGGTCAGCAAAGAATTCAAATTATCAGGTAGCACCCCTAGACCAAAGGATTTTTTGTAATGCACCATTTGGCCACCGAACACTTCAGGAGCAGGTGATCCACGGTTTCATTGTGTCCACAAAAAACACATTTGGAATCCCCTGACCACACCCTTTTCAGGATATTATCTTTAGCAAGGATACTATTCCTCATAACAAGCCAAACAAACACTTAATATTGGGAGGGACCTTAATTAATCTTCCAGTATACTTGAAAGGGAAGTTCAAGTTATTAATAACAAGTTGGTTATAGAAAGACTTGACCATATATTTTCCAGTAGCCTTTAGAGACTAGATTAATTTATCCTTAAAATCACGCAAGGCTATGTCATCACACGCTTGTTTAATATCCTCCCATTGTGTGGATGTGTCCTCATTCTATAATTTAGGAGGAAGATGAAGATGGTTCAATAGATGCTTATGATACACACTATCCTACAATTGTTTGCTCGCCCAAAGTGTTAAGTGTTACTCCTAGTTCTGTAGAACAGCGGTGCAATTTTTTCAAACAAAGGTTGTTGTTGGTCCTGGTAAGGCGTGCAAGGTTATAGTTGATGGTGGTAGTTGTCACAATTTGGCTAGTAAGGAGTTATGACAAAAACTGAAATATTTACCGCACCCCAATCCATATTTTATTCAGTGGCTAAGTGATAGTGGAGAGATGAAGATTAGCCACATGGTGCTTGTGGAATTTCAGATTGGACCATGCAAAGACATCATTGAGTGTGATGTGGTTCCTATGACTGTGTGTCACTTGTTGTTGGGCCGCCCATGGCAGTATGATAGAGACGTTCGTCACAATGGGAGAGCCAACACAAACCAATTGAATTGGAATGACAAGGATGTTACTTTGAGGCCTATGACACCGCAACATATAGTGAATGAATCTCGTCAAAAAATTGAGGTCAATCTTGTGGAAGAAAGACGCAAATTAGATAGGAGAGAGACTCGACTTTCAGTGAGCGAGAGCCACAAGCCAAATCTAAGCAGTAAAAATAAAAGTGAGGGAGTGAATTCCTTAGTTGTGTTAGCCACCAAATCTGATTTGAGAGAGTTTCATGAGGATCCCACTGTTTGTACCACTTGTGCAAATGTGCAAAGTTCAATTTTTTGGTTTCTAGTGACATGACCCCTCTCTCCATTGGTGTTCCTACCATGTTGCAAGAATTTAGCGATGTGTTTCCGGAGGAGGTACCCACTGGTTTGCCACCATTGCGAGGTATAGAGCATAAAATTGATTTGATACCAGGAGCATCGCTACCCAATTGAGAACCATACCGCAGTGAAAGCACATTTGCTCCCTTGGTGGTTTTGGTAATTCATGTCAATATACATGTTGTTGGACTAACATTTTCATCTAGTATATTTCAGAAAAGATCAACATTGGCATGGCGAGGATATGTGATTGTGGACCCCTCAAGCTATAAAGGACAAGCATTGATAAAAGCTTCAAGATTCTTCATTTTTCGTTAAGTGATCCAAGATCACATTGAGTCAATACTATTAAAAAGGGGATGAGTGTCGGTGTCAAAACCGGCGGATCTCGGGTAGGGGGTCCCGAACTATGCGTCTAAGGTCGATGGTAACAGGAGACAGGGGACACAATGTTTACCCAGGTTCGGTCCCTCTCTATGGAGGTAATACCCTACTTCCTACTTGATTGATCTTGATGAATATGAGTGTTACAGGAGTTGATCTACCACGATATCTTAATGGCTAAACCCTAAAAGTCTAGCCCGACTATGATTACGAGGATTTGTCTACGGACCTAACCCTCCGGTTTATATAGACACAGGAGGGATCTAGGGTTACATAAGGTCGGTTACAGATAAAGGAATCTTCGTATTTGATCGCGCAGCTTGCCTTCCACATCAAGGAGAGTCCCATCCGGACACGGGAGAGAGTCTTCAGTCTTGTATCTTCACAGCCCATTAGTCCGGCCCATGCCAACAGGCCGGACGCCCGAGGACCCCTTAGTCCAGGACTCCCTCAGTAGCCCCTGAACCAGGCTTTCAATGACGAGGTGTCCGGCGCGCAGATTGTCTTCGGCATTGCAAGACGGGTTCCCCTTTCTGAATACTCCAAGATAGTCTTCGGATGAAACAAAATGTGTCCGGATCTGCAACACAAGTACCACACACACAGTCGTAGAGAGTATAATATTTCACGAGCCCAACATGCTGACAACTTTTGTAACATGACATCGCATTTGCCCGGTCGTTATTTCAAACCGTTTCCTGTCTGTCGTTCCACGTTTCGAGGCATGGTTTTTATTGGCACGTCCTGTCGAAGCAGAGATCGTGTCCCCTTATTGCGGGATCCTCATTAATACGAGCGTGGGTAACCCAACCGTTCTATTGGAAAGATTCCTTAGGAATAGGTAGGTTTTCAGGCTTAGGAGGAGGCGTTCAATACCCGCTGCCTTTATAAAGGAACCAAGGGCCGTCATTTTACGCCAAACCTCTCCTCAGCCTTTCCAACCTCGAGTTCTAGCACCCAAGGTTCGATTTCATTGTTTCAAGCTTCCCCATCATGTCCGGACCTAGCCCTCAAGGCCGATGGGTGGCTTCCTCTGTCACAGAGGAGGATATTGCAAAGCTTCGGGCGACCAGATACCTGACCGAGGAGATCCCCCACAGGCTTCCTGCTCAAGGATAGGTTATTCTGACCCCAGATCTAGCGAGAGGGTCGTATTCATCTCTCACTTCCTTCAAGGGCTAGGGTTCGCTCTCCACCCCTTCGTCCGGGGGCTAATGTTTTATTACGGACTAGATTTTCACGATCTAGCTCTAGATTCTTTCCTTCACGTCTCGGCGTTTATCATCACGTGTGAGGCCTTCCTCTGAATCCCCCCACACTTCGGCTTATGGCTCAAGACCTTTAGCATGAAGCCAAAGGTAGTCGACGGGGAACAGGTGGAGTGCGGCGGGGCTGTAGTAAGCAAGCTTACCAACACTCCCTGGCCAAAAGGCTCTTTCACCAAAACTTCCAACCAATGGCAGCGAGAGTGGTTTTACATCACGGAACCCCGTAGTACCAAGTGGGCAGCTATACCTGCGTTCCGTTCCGGCCCTCCGCTACAGCTTGCATCATGGATCAATAAGGGGTTGAACTGGGGATCAGTTGATGAAGTGCAGACTCTACAGAGCCGCATCCGAACCCTCCTCGAGAAGGACATCGATCTTGTCAACGTGATTCAAGTAATGCTAGTCCGCTGAATCCTGCCATGCCAACGTAGGCCTCTCTGCATGTGGGAGTTTAATCTGGAAGGTCCACGAACCCTCCAACACTTCTTCGGTGCTACGCATAAAGGGATGTGGAAGATGTTTTTTGGGAAATGAAAACATTGTCCAGACACCACTGAGGACGTCGGCCTTGACAGCAACCGCCCGGATACCCCGGTAAGCACTTGTCTTCCGAATACTTTGTGGTTAAGTAGACCGTAATACGTTACCGAGCAAACTGTCTTCTTCCAGGGCTGGAAAAAGAGAGCGAAACTAATTAGGTGTTCGGCCCCTCTTCCCGAAGCCTCAGCGGATCCCGTATTAACAAGGACGCTGGCCCCGGCACCATACCAGATGCCTGTGAAGGAGGGCAAGGCGGAGAGTGGGAGGACCAAAGATGGCCTCTATCCCGAAGGTATATCAGACATTGTGTCCGGGGGAATCAAGATTCCATCATCCAAGGACAAAAGTGAAGGGGAAGTCAACGTCTCTCCCCCCATGGAAAAAGGGCCGCTGAGGGAGTCCTGGATTAGGGGGTATCCGGACAGCCGGATTATATCCTTTGGCCGGACTGTTGGACTATGAAGATACAAGATTGAAGACTTCGTCTCGTGTCTGGATGGGACTCTACTTGGCATGGAAGGCAAGCTAGGTAGTATAGATATGTATATCTCCTCCTTTGTAACCGACCTTGTGTAACCCTAGCCCCCTCCGGTGTCTATATAAACCGGAGGGTTTTAGTCCGTAGGACAACATACAATCATACCATAGGCTAGCTTCTAGGGTTTAGCCTCTCCGATCTCGTGGTAGATCAACTCTTGTAATACTCGTATCATCAAGAATAAATCAAGCAGGACATAGGGTTTTACATCCATCAAGAGGGCCCGAACCTGGGTAAAACATCGTGTTCCCTGCCTCCTGTTACCATCCGCCTTAGACGCATAGTTCGGGACCCCCTACCCGAGATCCGCCGGTTTTGACACCGACATCTCTTTTCCGTCGGGCCCCACAGGTCTGACCTCGGCCATGTGATTTGGGTCTGCCTTGGTATACCGCGTCTTCACCATGGCCCAGGCTTCTCTAGCACCCTGTCGGCAGGCCGATATCTTCCATAATCGGAAGCGCCGCCGTGCTCCCTTGATCTTCTCCGCAAGCTCTGCAACGCCCTCTGGCAGGGAGACGGACGTCCACAAGGCCTGGGCAACACCCTGCATCACCTACCGAACTTGTTCGTGCAGATGTGACAGCTCGGATAGAAGATCAGATCACCCATAGACCCGGGCATTTCCTCCGCGGGACGACCCATCAGCATACCTACAGACATAACGCTGTTAGTCGGCTTCTTCGCCGAACTCCTTTAAAAGGATTCGTTCAAGCACTTATTGAAAATGCCACGCCGAAGCCGCTTATTCTCCTTCTCGGAGTCTGCAAGCTGGCCCCGGACGTCTTTTAGTTCCACGCTCAGCTTAATATTGGCGTCTTGGAGATTGTTTTTCTCCCGCCTAACCTCAGTCAGCACGCATTTGCCAGCCTCTAGATGTCGCATAACATGCTGGTCCTCCGGATTTTCTCCGGATTCATCTGCAACATTTGTTGTTATATCTGCAGCCATGCCGCACATTATATGGTAACCATCATTCTTTAAAGTAAATGTTACTAGTAGGTGACTTTTTTGGTTCCCGCAATGCGGCCACAGCAGCCCGCAGTTGGGTCTTGCATTCCTCTAGCTCCTGTGACAGCCTAGTATTCTTCTCTGTAAGAACCTGCACAATAAAGATGATCCTTAAATCAGTTCTGCTAACTGTTCCAAGTCTCAGGGGATACTGATACATTTAAATTGTCAGATTTACTTACCCGTACATCCTTTACATACTGATCTGTGGCTCTTGCTAGACCATCTTGAGCAGCTCAGAGGTACGCCTCTCCAGAATTGAAGGCATCAAATGCCTCTGGTGAGAAACAAGCGTCACGGAGTACGGCCCGGCGGCGCCTATGATTCATGGCACTTTCCACCTCTGAGTTTGTAGCGGATAATCTATCTGCATCCTCTGTAGGGGGATTATCCGGCGCCCGGCCCATATCGGCTTCCACCTCTGTGTCCGGTCCTGGCGCCCGGCTGGTGGAAGCATGATTAGTAACGTCGCCGGACATATTCCGGCGAGCGTTTTTTCTGTTAAAGAAACACGGGTGTCATTATATTTCGAGAAAGACGACAACCACGGAGCGGGGTTTGTTATACCTTTGCGTCGGCATCTCCGTTCTAACCACCTTCCTTTTTGGCCTACCCGGCCTCGGTGCCTCCTATTGGCGCGTTGCTGCGGGTTCAGCAGGGCGTCCCGAATGCCTTCCCTATAAAAATGCCATGTGTATATGGTGGGTGATGTGTCTAAAAGGGGATCCTAGTTTTGGAGTTGGGATTTTTGGTTTTCCTTACGTGCGATGCAGGGAGCAGTCCGGGATAGTCGACCGTAATGGCCACCATGGCATCGTCACAGCTTAACTGATAGAACTGCCGATCTATCAGCTCCACGAATATAACCGAATCTTCTTCAAGTCCGGAGTCGAGGGACCGGTCAGGGTCCTCTGGTTGTGGAGAAGGGCTGCTGACCTCCTTTATGGCTTTTCGCAGTTCCTGCCGCGAAGTGGCAAGGTGAATACTTACGACAAAGAATGCGGGGAAAATGGGAGCAGGGAGATATAACTTACCCAGCTTGGAGGATTGTACATGGAGAATCCATCCCGTGGCTTGATGCGGGTGAACTCCTCTTCCTCACCCTTGAACAATTCGGACAGAGTTTTCGCTAAAGCGGCATCATTGTCCAGACCCTTCCGCCCGCAGCGGGTGGCGTCATCCGCCCCGTTATAACACCACAAGGGGTGCCCATGATATTGAAGTGGTTGCACCCCCCGCATTATGCAAATCGACATAACTTCGATTACAGTCAATCCTGATCGAGCCAGTGCTTTAATTCGGTTCATCAGATAGAGGACTTCTCCATTGTCTTCCACCTGGGGGCTCCGTGGGCGCCAACTTCGGCATTTCTTCAGAGGAGCATTGTTGAACTCAGGAAGACCCCGCCGAACAGGGTCCGGAAGGGGAACGTCCTCCATATAAAACCATTCTGAAGGCCAGTCTTCTGGTGACTTCTTTGGAGTACCAGACAGGTATCCGGTATCGGCGATGCGCCATATTTCAGCTCCGCCCACTTGATAAAGTGCCCCCCTCTGTGTGCGAGGGACGAGGCAAAATAACCTTTTTCACAGCTCGAAGTGAGCCTCGCAACCCAGGAACAACTCGCAGAGAGCTACATAGCCGGCGATATGTAGGATGGAGGCGGGGGTGAAATTGTGTAATTGGAGGTCGTAGAACTCCAGGAGCCCGCGGGGGAACGGATGAATTGGAAATCTGAGTCCCCTTAATAGATAGGGAACAAGGCAGACCCGTTCCCCCATAGAGGGACGGGGAAAGCTCTCCGCTTGCTCCCCGCCATTATAGGTGGCTAGCCTGGCTCGAACGGGCACCATGTATGCCGGAGGGAGAAATCCCTTAGTCTGCAGTTCGACTAAACGACTGTGTGGGACTGAACACCTCTCCCAATCACCGGGCTTAGGGCTTCGGGGGCGGGAGGAGGAGCTGCAGAGGTCGGCCATGCTGGAATGGATCTTTCCGGAACGCGCTCTGATGGACTCTCGCTGGGGGAGGATGGTATGGATCGAATCTAAGGATCCCCATCCCTTTAATAGACAATTTATTTATCTAGCTAGGGGGCGAATGTAAAAATGCCCTGGCGCCTCGTATTCACTCGACGCGTGGGAGAAATCCCTTATTGGGCATAAAAGCCAAGAGGTCCAAACATTTATGGGACCGGATACTGCTTTACAAACGTTCGAAAGATGGAGAAGAACCCGCCTTGCAATGCCGAAGACAATACTGCACGCCAGACTCATCGTCATTGAAGTCTGGTTCAGGGGCTACTGAGGGAGTCCTGGATTAGGGGGTATTCGGACAGCCGGATTATATCCTTTGGCCGGACTGTTGGACTATGAAGATACAAGATTGGAGACTTTGTCTCGTGTCCGGATGGGACTCTACTTGGCGTGGAAGGCAAGCTAGGCAATACAGATATGTATATCTCCTCCTTTGTAACCGACCTTGTGTAACCCTAGCCCCCTCCGGTGTCTATATAAACCAGAGGGTTTTAGTCCGTAGGACAACATACAATCATACCATAGGCTAGCTTCTAGGGTTTAGCCTCTCCGATCTCGTGGTAGATCAACTCTTGTAATACTCATATCATTAAGAATAAATCAAGCAGGACGTAGGGTTTTACCTCCATCAAGAGGGCCCGAACCTGGGTAGAACATCGTGTTCCTGCCTCCTGTTACCATCCACCTTAGATGCACAGTTTGGGACCCCCTACACGAGATCCGCCAGTTTTGACACCGACAGCCGCCTCCGAAGGTTGGGAGGAAAAGGCTCCTAAACGAGGCAAGATGCCTCTGTCGGGTGGCTCGGGCTTGGAGGACGACATCATCGCGCAATCCTATGACGAGGATAAGCCTCAGGCCGAACCGTAAGTGGACAAGGGTGTTTTAAACATGTCCTGTTCCTTTCTTGTAACATCTAGAATATATGTTTTTTTAGTTCGGCATGCAGTCTTCCTCAACAATCCTCTTCCTCGGGTGATCTCCTCCCAAAGATGATGGCAAGCGAGATGCCTCCACCAATCTCCTCGCCCAATAGGGCGGACTACTTCGAGGTGTCGTCGCGGAGGGTCTCCCCTGATCAAGTGGTGCGAGGGATGACGAAGACACTACCCGAAGGTGATACTTCAGTGGCGCAGGGTCCGAGGGCCAACAATGAAGGTCCCGAATAGTCCAGTCTAAAGCCGGAGACGAATAAATGGATCCCTTCGAAGGGAGGCCGTACTCCTACAGCAGTTTTTGGAGATCCAGAGGCACCAGATATATTGAAGAACATGCTGCGACGGGAGTCTGTCTCAGAGGAACATCGTACCTTGATGGGTACGGTGATTGAAAAGGTCATGTCCGCAAAAAGCGGATTGAATGAGGCCTTCATGGGCCTGCTAAGAGGCTTCGAGGTTTGTACTGTAAAATTTCCGATTTGCATTTTATTCACAAAATGCACCTGTGTATAGATAGTAGCCCCTGAGACTCTAGTTGGCTTCCCGAGGGAGGCGATCAGAGGATCAAAATATATGCCCAGGAGATAATCTGATTAATTGGAACACAGGCGGTGACCTTCCCGGCAACTGCCCGTACTACAGAAATTGCGGATTTGCAACACAAGATTGATGAGGCGGATAATGACATAGCGCTTATCAACATGCGACTTGACGAGGCGCAAGGTATGTTTTTGGGGCACTCATAATATGCACGTGTTTACAATATAAGCATGGCACGAAGAATTTGTGTAATAATATATACATATCTGCAGATGGTGCTGCCGCAGTCGAGATCCTTCGGGCTGAGCTAGCCCAGGCCAAGGAGCAGGCCAGGATTAGTAATGCGGCTGCCGAAAAGGCATCTGCCGAGTTAAAGGTCGAACAGGCTGCTCGACACCAATGCGAGGAGAAAATATCCTCGATGATGCGTGAACTAAAGGATGCCGCCAGCCGCTGCGGGTTTCTCAAGAGGGATAATAAAGCAAGAACGGCTAATCTTGACAAGGCCTTACGAGAGGCAAGAGAAGCCTGGTCCGAATCTAGAGCGGCCCGGAAGAAGATCCGGCAAGCTGGGGAGATCGCGGCTGGTAAGCCCTTTTTATTATGAACTAAGTTCGGCGATCCGAATTATGCCCCGCTTAATCAAGTGTGGAGTTCTCCAGATGCTTTATTGGATTTGCCGAAGAGTGCTTCTGATGCGGCGCGGTTTTACCAAGCACAAGAAGGGTATGCTATGGAGAAGCTTTTCTGGTCGCAATTTGGCATGTCAAAGCGGCCAGTGTTGTTGAACGAACAGATGACCCAATGGGCAGAGCTGCACCGGCTATCGGCACTGCCATGAAAGACGTCATAGTCCGGCTGTGGCCGACCGAGCCAATTCCGGATAGTTATTTTGGTTTGGTGCGGCGACTTGCTAACGCGGTGCCGCGTATTGACGTCATTAAGCGATCAACGTGCATTGAAGGTGCACGGATGGCCTTTGCCCGTGTTAAAACATACTGGATGAAAATGAAGGCCATCGATGTTGCAGCGAAGAGTCCACCCAAGGGCAAGGACCATCGCGCACCAGAGCATTATTTCGAAGATGTCTTAGGGGTTGCCCGCTTGATAGAGGGTCAGTGCTCGAAAGATATGATATTCGAGTGAGATGTATTGACATTGTAAAAGACAATATTATGAAATAATAAAGCTTATTTTAGAGTTGCTTAAAAGCTTTGGATCCTCCTGTGCGGCCATTTTTATATAATCTGAAAGTTTTCCAGTCGTCGGCTTCAGCCCCCTCGTGGGAAATATGGGGGTGTTCGGGAAAGCAATTGATCACTCTTAACCCAACGTCTTGGTCCATAAAGGAGGTGTCAATGCGGTGAACTAGGCAATCGGACTATAGGGCATTAACACTTTCACTTAGGCATAGGAGTTTTATGGTGGATCTATGATATATACCCTGTTATGTACGCGGTTGTCCCAATGCGGTGCGTTACATGTATGACCTGGAAGAAGGTCCTTCCTATAGTACGAGGGAATCACAAAAGATCCCGTTAAGTCGTCAAGCGGTTGACCAGCTCTCGCCGCATCATGACAGTCAGTTTTCGGCTTTCTCTACTGAGGTGTTTGACCATGTGAACTGGAAACACAATCGCAGTAGTTCTCCCTTTACTATCCTAGCCGATATAGCGGAACGTAAGGTAGCAAGCACAGGAGCCGGGCAACCCAACTATTAACCCAAGACATGATTCGGAGCTGATGCATATAAGGCCGAACTGGCGACATCGAAGTATGCTATGAAGCTTGTTCGAACTTTGTTGGCAATTCATTTTGTTCCCATGTCAAGCCCCTGGCATGGTATGCCGGGGTGGGTGTATGAAACAACCAAAAGGAAGCAAAATTCGGTTCTCTATAGAAAAGTGAATAGCGGATATAGAGTATATTCACTAGAACCTGAGTGACATGCCAAATGTCATTTTATAGATAATAACACCACAACCCCGGCTATTTAACATGCTAGGGGTCGGCGGCTGAGGAAACATGCACTTTACAGGCTCGCAAAATAGAGAGTGCGGTCTACAAAAAGTTGTTTTGGACCTCCTGTTGCACGTCTGCACCGCCTTTCCTTGGTGGAGGGGCTCCTTAACAGGAGTAGCCTTTGGGTGAATTTATGAACCCGAACTTCGATACAGTCCATGAGATGATCAGCCTTTGCGCCACCTGTGGCAAAGCATAAAGGAAAAGAAAGTAACTTAAAAAAGGAAAAAAGGAAGTAGTTTATGGGAGTATATGTAGACCTGTCCATATTGTGCTTCCGCCGATGCCCAGGGTATTTGAAGTGCATAGTTATGTATGCACGATACAGATTTCGCAGGTGTATGAGGCGGACGGCAGAAGCCGAACTGCTAGTCCTGCTCCGAAATTGGTCGATCCTGTTGAATGGAGACCAGTGGCTTGATGGCCAACAAGGTATGCGGTTTAATGGGACCGCTTTGTTCTTCGGCTGAGGTTGCCGTAGTGTGATCCTCAGTCCGGAGGGAGTGTTTCTCCTGCTCCCCCGTAGAGTTGTGTGTCACGTATACCATGTTCACTGTTTTCACTTCAGGGGGAAATTGCTTCTGGCCCCCGGTATGTGGATGGTGAGCCTCTTCATTGTCGCTATCGCCTGGCGGCCTCCTTCCCTTGTGTTCGGCGTTGAGCTTGTCGGCCTGCTTGAAGATCCAACAGCTTCTGTTGGTATGATTAGCTGGTTTGTCGGGGTAGCCATGAATCTGACAGGGCCGATCCAATATCTTGTCCAAATTGGATGGTCCTTCTCTGTTTGCCTTGAATGGATTTTTCCGTTAACCGGGTTTGGGGCCGCTGAATCCAGCGTTGACCGCTGTGTCGTGCGTTCTTTCATTATCATTGCGATGTTTGTATTTACTGCGTCGTGGTTTGCCATTGCTGTCTCGGACTTCGGAAGTGCTCGGATCGCTGGCGCCATTGCTTCTACGAGCGAGCCAGTTGTCTTCTCCCGCGCAAAAGCGGGTCATCAGAGTGGTAAGGGCTGACATGAATTTTGGTTTTTCTTGACCGAGGTGGTGAGCGAGCCATTTGTCCTGGACGCTGTACTTGAAGGCCGCTAGGGCTTCCGCGTCCGGACAGTCGATGATTTGGTTCTTTTTAACTAAGAACCTAGTCCAGAGCTTCCTGGCTGACTCTCCGGGCTGCTGGACAATATGACTTAAGTCATCGGCATCTGGTGGCCGGACATATGTTCCTTGGAAGTTGTCAAGGAAGGCTTCTTCCAAGTCCTCCCAGCCGCCGATAGAATTTCCAGGAAGACTGTTCAACCAGTGCCGAGCTGGCCCTTTGAGTTTTAACGGGAGGTATTTGATGGCGTGGAGGTTATCTCCACGAGCCATATAAATGTGGAGAATAAAGTCCTCGATCCATACTGCGGGGTCAGTTGTTCCATCGTATGATTCGATGTTTACGGTTTTAAACCCTTCCGAGAATTCGCGATCCATTACTTCGTCAGTGAAGCAAAGAGGGTGTGCAACGCCTCTATATCGGGCCACCTCGTGACGTAGCTCCGATGGGGTCCGTCTGCGGCATTCGGCCCGTGTGTGACTAGGTTTGTCACGTCTGAATAGATACCTGTCGAAACGTGTCGAGGTACGTCCTCGTGATCCATAGATCGATCTAGTATGTGCTGCTCTGTTGTTCAGGTCCTGCCGAAGGTCATATGTGTGACCACGAGCTGTTTTATCTTTGCCTTTATAATGAGACGGGGCAGGCTGGTATTCGGCTTGAGTTGCCGCTTTATCTCGACCATGTGGTGGTTGGTCAGCCCCATTGCATGATGATGGTATGGGCTCCAGCGCCTCGTCGTCGAACTGAGGTAGCGATTTGCGCTTCGGGTAGCTTTTGGCTGGGCGTTTAAGGCCATATTCTTCGGCTGCTAGGACATCAGTCCATTTATCATTGAGCGGGTTTTGGTCAGCGTGAAGATGCTGCTGCTTATTTTTCAGGCTCCTCACAGTGGCTATTAGCTGGCGCTTGAAGCGCTCCTGCTCACGGGGTTCCTCCGGCACGATAAAATCCTCAGTGCCGAGGCTTGCCTCATCCTCGGAGGGCGGAAGATAATTACTGTCCTCCGAGTCTTCGTGCGTGGCCTGTTTACCATGGCTAACTTGCACATCTTCCTATTCATCCTGTTCAGCAATTGCATCGACGGGGTCCTCGTTGTCTTCGGCACCTTCCGGAGTGTTATCTTCTCCTGTGCCGGTGTTGCTGTCTTTGCTGCGGCGTGACTTAGAGCGGCGCCGCTGACACCGGCACTTTGATTGTATCTCGGGAGGTTTATCCTCAACTAGATCTTCTTTATCATCACCGCTATTCTCTTTTGGTGCATCCACCATGTATACATCATACGAGGAAGTGGCCGTCCAGCGTCCGGTAAACGGCGGGTTCTGGGCCTCTTCTTCTCCGGCATCGTCGTCCATACCGTCGATGTCATCAGAGCCGTAATCGAGCATGTCAGTTAAGTCTTCGACAGTGGCTATGAAGTGGGCGGTGGGTGGGAAGCAAAATTCTCCATCATCAGCCTCCGGTTCGAGCCGGATACAATTCGGCTGTGAGCCCCCGCTAAAGATAGTGGTCTTAACGAGCTTAGCACGTCGCCCAAAGGCGAGTGTCGGAAGATATCCGCGGAGCTGAATTCGACGATCGATGACCGATCAAGCTCGACGTACGCGGACATGCAAGGTTCGGAACCTGTAGCCGGAGACAAGTCCGTGGTTCTGGTGACATAGATGTCACTTGAAGTTAAGTCTGTGTGCGGCTCCAACACCGCTGAGTCTGCGGCTTCCGCGACGGGGTTGAGCTTCCCGTCTTTGGATGGCGTGAGCTGATTCGGATCTAGGGCCCGAGCAGCTACATGTGCTATCTCCTGCATATGGACCGATGACAGATTGGCGTCATGTTCATCATGGTGGCAGGGAGCGGCTGCCGTGGTCTCGAATCCGTCAAAGATCAAGTCTCCACGGATATCCGTGATGTAGTTCAAACTTCCAAATCTGACCTAGTGGCCAGGGGCGTAGCTTTCGATCTGCTCCAGATGGCCAAGCGAGTTGGCCCGCAGTGCAAAACCGCCAAACACGAAGATCTGTCCAAGGAGGAAGACTTCCCCTTGGACAGCATCGTTGTAGATTATTGAAGGAGCCATCAAACCTTTTAACGATGGCACAGTGGAACTCTCAATGAAAGCACCAATGTCGGTGTCAAAACCGGCGGATCTCGGGTAGGGGGTCCCGAACTGTGCGTCTAAGGTCGATGGTAACATGAGACAGGGGACACAATGTTTACCCAGGTTCGGGCCCTCTCTATGGAGGTAATACCCTACTTCCTGCTTGATTGATCTTGATGAATGTGAGTGTTAAAAGAGTTGATATACCACGAGATCTTAATGGCTAAACCCTAAAAGTCTAGCCCGACTATGATTATGAGGATATGTCTACAGACCTAACCCTCCGGTTTATATAGACACATGAGGGATCTAGGGTTACATAAGGTCGGTTACATATAAAGGAATCTTCATATTTGATCACCCAGCTTGCCTTCTACATCAAGGAGAGTCCCATCCGGACACGGGAGAGAGTCTTCGGTCTTGTATCTTCACAGCCCATTAGTCCGCCCATGCCAACATGCCGGACGCCCGAGGACCCCTTTGTCCAGGACTCCCTTAATGAGGTTTTGATCATGAGTCACTAGCTCAAGTTCTTGAAGATATTGCTCCAAAACCCTCAACCACTTTCCCACATTCCATCTATCCAAAACCCTAAAGTCAAACTCGATCCCACCAAAACCTTCACATTCGAACCCACTAAGTTACTCAAGACAGAGACACAAGCCAAACCCTAGCAACTCGGTACAACCGAGATGGCACTCGTTCCCACCGAAGTGCAGTGAGCAGGTTTTTAAAACTAGCCGACATCATTTCGGAATCACCAAAATGAACCAATAGGAATTACCAAGATGAGGTTCTGCTTAGGTCATCACTAATCAGTCCCACCAAGTTGAGTTGACCAGTCTAACCGAAAAGCCTAACGTTCAAATCTTTGACACTGCTCGGTCTCATCGATATTTCTACCCATTGTCACCGAGTTGTGCATAAAGTTTGTAACGGTTGGGTTTTTGGTGCTGGCCATATATACCCCTCCACCCCCACCCACCCTCTAACGAGTTGTGCATAAATTGATTTGTGGGATTAGTTTGTAGGCGATGGGTTGCGGGAGTGACGGTAATCTAAACCCCGGTTTATGAGTTGTTCATTAAGGGGCTGTTTTGGATCCATTTGTTTAATGCTATGGTTAAATTTATCTTAATTCGTCTCTTGTATTTGCGGATGCTTGCAAGGAGGGGATAATCGTAAGTAGGTTCATTGTTCAAGTAAAAACAACACCTTAGCTCTCGTCTACCACACAACAACTTATCAAAGCAATGAACTCGAGTCAATGAATTGTGGTGAAAGTAACTAGATGAAATTCCCGTGTGTCCTTGAGAATGCTTAAATCACTATAAGAAGTACTTCCAGCTTGTCCTTATCAATAATAAGGACTGGGCCACCATGCTGCACCTTGTTATTTCTGTTACTTTTCACTTGTTACCAACTATCTTGCTATCAAACTATCTATCGAAACTATCTTACATCACTTGCAGAGAATTCCTTGCTAAAAACAATTTATCGATTCATTCTGCTCCTCGTTGGGTTCGACACTCTTACTTATCAAAAGGACTAAGATTGAGAACCTATACTTGTGGGTCATCACGCACCGTTGTGGTACCCACACGCGCAACGTGACGGAGAAATTGGACAAATGTACCTCCCATGAACGCGTTGCCGCGGTGGCACCGCCGTCTCTCCTCTCGTTAGAGCAGCTCTCCCGGCTGGAACACCAGCAGCTGCGCTGCCCATAGGTTTGCCAGGAAATCGCACGAGATGCACGTGTCGCATGCCATCAATTTCGCATCCAAAACATTAGCTTATGCTCTTGAAAAGATAAATTTCGTAGAACCCAAAAATAAGTAGCAAGCATCTCTAAGTAACGACGAGCGGTGGATGCATGTAGAGTGCATGGTAGAAGCCCATCTCGCTTCCTATTCATCCCTCTTTCATCTTCGCAATGCCATGATCACCCCCCTGAGGGAGTCCTAGATAAAGGGGTCCTCGGGCGTCCAGCATGTGTGACATGGGCCGGACTAATGGGCTATGAAGATACGAGACAGAAGACTCTCTCCCATGTCCGGATGGGACTCTCCTTGGCATGGATGGCAAGCCTGGCGTTCGAATATGAAGATTCCTTTCTCTGTAACCGACTTTGTACAACCCAAGTCCCCTCCGGTGTCTATATAAACCAGAGGGTTTTAGTCCATAGGGACAATCATAATCATAAAGGCTAGACTTCTAGGGTTTTAGCCATTACAATCTCGTGGTAGATCAACTCTTGTAATCCTCATAGTCATCAATATCAATCAATAAGGACATAGGGTATTACCTCCATCAAGAGGGCCCGAACCTGGGTAAAAGATCGTGTCCCCTGCCCCCTGTTACCTGTTGGGGAACGTAGTAATTTCAAAATTTTCCTATGCACACGCAAGATCATGGTGATGCATAGCAACGAGAGGGGAGAGTATCGTCTGCGTACCCTCGTAGACCGTAAGCGGAAGTGTTATGACAACGCGGTTGATGTAGTCGTACGTCTTCACGATCGACCGATCTAGCACCGAAGGTACGACACCTCCGCGATCTGCACACGTTCAGCTCGGTGACGTCCCATGAACTCACGATCTAGCTAGTAGAGCTTTGAGGGAGAGTTTCGTCAGCACGACGACGTGATGACGGTGATGATGATGCTACCGGAACAGGGCTTCGCCTAAGCACCGCTACGATATAACCGAGGTGGATTATGGTGGAGGGGGGGACCGCACACGGCTAAAAGATCAATGATCAACTTGTGTGTCCATGGGGTGCCCCCCTCCCCGTATATAAAGGAGTGGATGAGGGGGAGGGCCGGCCGTCTCTATGGCGCGCCCTAGGGGAGTCCTACTCCCTCCGGGAGTAGGATTCCCCCCTTGCAAGTAGGAGTAGGAGAGGAAGGAAGGAGGAGAGAGGGAGGACGGAAAGGGGGGCTGGCCCCCTCTCCCAATTCGGATTGGGCTTGGGGGGCACGCCTCCCTCTTTTTCCTTCCCTCTCCTCTATTCCACTAAGGCCCAATAAGGCCCATACACTCCTCGGGGGTTCCGGTAACCTACCGGTACTCCGGAAAAATGCCCAAACCACTCGGAACCATTCCGATGTCCAAATATAGGCTTCCAATATATCGATCTTTAGGTCTTGACCATTTCGAGACTCCTCGTCATGTCCATGATCAAATCTGGGACTCTAAACTACCTTCGGTACATCAAAACACATAAACTCGTAATACCGAACATTAAGCGTGCGGACCCTACGGGTTCGAGAACTATGTAGACATGACCGAGACATGTCTCCGGTCAATAACCAATAGCGGAACCTGGATGCTCATATTGGCTCCTACATATTCTACGAAGATCTTTATCGGTCAAACCGCATAACGGTATACGTTGTTCCCTTTGTCATCGGTATGTTACTTGCCCGAGATTTGATCGTCGGTATCTCAATACCTAGTTCAATCTTGTTACCGGCAAGTCTCTTTACTCGTTCCGTAATGCTACATCCCGTAACTAACTCATTAGCTACATTGCGTGCAAGGCTTATAGTGATGTACATTACCGAGAGGGCCCAGAGATACCTCTCCGACAATCAGAGTGACAAATCCTAATGTTGATTCATGCCAACTCAACAAACACCATCGGAGACACCTGTAGAGCACCTTTATAATCACCCAGTTACATTGTGATGTTTGGTAGCACACAAAGTGTTCCTCCGGTATTCGGGAGTTGCATGATCTCATAGTCATAGGAACATGTATAGTTATGGAGAAAGCAATAGCAACAAACTAAACAATCATCGTGCTAAGCTAACGGATGGGTCAAGTCAATCACATCATTCTCTAATGATGTCATCTCGTTAATCAAATGACAACTCATGTTTATGGTTAGTAAACATAACCATCATTGATTCAATGAGCTAGTCAAGTAGAGGAAAACTAGTGACACTCTGTTTGTCTATGTACTCACACATGTACTAAGTTTCTGGTTAATACAATTCTAGCATGATTAATAAACTTTTATCATGATATAAGGAAATATAAATAACAACTTTATTATTGCCTCTAGGGCATATTTCCTTCATTACCATCAACCTTAGATGCACAGTTCGGGACCCCCTACCCGAGATCCGCCGGTTTTGACACCGACATTGGTGCTTTCATTGAGAGTTCTGCTGCGTCGTCACCAGAAGGTTCAATGGCTCCATCAATCATCTACAACAATGCTGCCCTGGGGCAGGTTTTCCTCCCCGGACAGATCTTTGTGTTCGGCGGCTTCACACTGGGGGCCAACTCGCTTGGCCATCTAGAGCAGATCGACAGCTACGCCCCAGGTCACCAGATTGTTTTGGAAATCTGGACTATGTCGCTGATATCCGAGGAGACTTGATCTTCCAAGGATTCGCGCCACCAACCTCCGCTCTGGCCCTAGATCCGGAGCGTATTGCTAGGTCCGAAGATGGGCTCCTTGAGCTCGTCGGACTATCTGCGGCCACTAGGCCCATTGTGGGAGAGCCGAGGGAAGTAGTGCCACTGGCAGCCATCATGGAGCCAGACCCTTCTCCGGACATGGGCTCCGAATCCTCGGAATCAACATCATGTGAGTTCGGCCAAGGAGTCTCCCTCTTGCTGTACTCCACGGGCTCTCTTCTCTCGGTCCAAACCTCGCCTTTAAGCGAGGCTCTGGAATTAATGCGATTCCTTGTCATTACAAAGGAGCAACGTCCGAACTATGCCCAGCCCGGACTAGGGGCTGAGAGCAGGGAATTTTATGTCCCACCCACCACCCACTTTATAGCCACTGTCGAGGACTTAACCGACATGCTCGATTACGTCTCCGAAGACATCGATGGTATGGACGACGATGCCGGAGAGGAGGAGGCCCAAAACCCGCTGTTTACCGGACGCTGGACGTCCACCTCTTCGTATGACGTGTACATGGTGGATACACCCAAAGAAGCTAACAGCGATGACAAAGAAGACCCAGTCGAGGATAAACCTCCTGAGATACAGCCAAAGAGCCGACGACAGCGGCGCCGCTCCAAGTCACGCTGCGGAAAAGACAGCAATACCGACACAGGAGAAAATAATACTCTAGACGATGCCGAAGACAATGAAGACCCCATTGAGCCAACTTCCGACCAGGACGAACGGGAAGATGGGCGAGTCAGCCCTAATGAACAGGCCGTAAACGAAGACTCGGAGGACAGTAACTATCTTCCGCTCTCCGAGGATGAGGTGAGCCTCGGTAACAAGGATTTTATCGTGCCTGAGGAACCTCTCGAGTAGGAGCGCTTTAAGCGCTGGCTAATAGCCACTGCAAGGAGCCTGAAAAAGAAGCAGCAGCAGCTTCAAGCTGATCAAGATCTGCTCAACGATAGATGGACTAATGTCCTGGCAGCCGAGGAATACGGCCTCGAGTGCCCAATGAAAAGCTATCCGAAGCGCAAATTGCTACCTCAATTCGATGATGAGGCACGGGAGCCCGTACCATCAGTGCGTAATGCGGCTGATTGACCACCATGTGCCCGGGACAAAGCGGCAACTCAAGACGAACACCAGCCCGTCCTACCTCGCCGTAAAGGTAGAGATAAAACAGCTCGGGGATATACATATGACCTGCGGCAGGACCTGGACAGTAGAGCAGGACAGACCATATCGATCTACGGATCGCGGGGGCATGCCCCGACACGCGACGACGGCCACCCAGCCGAACATGACAAGCGTAATCACGCCCGTGCCGAAAACCGCTGACGAACTCCATCCGAGCTACATCACAAAATGGCCCGATATAGAGGCGCCGCACACCCCCTTTGCTTCACTGATGAAGTAATGGAGCATGAATTCCCAGAAGGGTTTAAACCCGTGAACATCGAATCGTATGACATGACAACAAACCCCGCGGTATGGATCGAAGATTTTCTTCTCCATATTCATATGGCCCGCGGTGATGATCTTCATGCCATCAAATACCTCCCACTAAAACTCAAGGGACCAGCTCGGCACTGGTTGAACAGCTTGCCCGAAAATTCAATTGGCAGCTGGGAGGACCTGGAAGACGCCTTCCGCGATAACTTCCAAGGTACATACATCCGACCTCCAGATGCCAATGACCTAAGTCACATAGTCCAACAACCCGGAGAGTCAGCCAGGAAATTCTGGACCAGGTTCTTAACTAAAAAGAATCAGATCGTCGACTGTCCGGATGCCAAAGCCCTAGCGGCCTTTAAACACAACATCCGCGATGAATGGCTCGCCCGACACCTCGGCCAGGAAAAGCCGAAGTCCATGGCAGCCCTCACTGCACTCATGACCCGCTTTTGCACGGGCGAAGATAGCTGGCTAGCCCGTAGGATAACAATGCAAGCGAACCTGGCACCTCTGAAGCCAGAAATAGCAACGACAAGCCCCGACGCAACAAACACAAGCGTCAAAACAACGATAACAACACCGATGACACGACGGTCAACGCCAGATTCAGTGGTTCTAAGTCCGGTCAGCGGAAGAAGCCATATAAAAGGAACAATTCGGGCTCTTCCAGCCTGGACCGCATACTCGACCGTCCATGTCAGATCCACGGCACCCCTGATAAACCAGCCAATCATACCCACCGGAGTTGTTGGGTCTTCAAACAGGCCGGCAAGTTAAACGCCAAAGACAAGGAGAAGGGGTCGCAAAGCGAGAATGGCAACGAGGTGCCCCGTCCGCCAAACACATGGGGACACATGGGGATAGAAGAAGTTTCCCCCTAGGTTAAAACGGTGAACATGATATATGTTACCCATATCCCTAAGAGGGAGCGCAAACGTGCGCTCAGGGACGTCTATGCGATAGAGCCAGTCGCCCCAAAATTCAACCCATGGTCGTCCTGCCCGATCACTTTCGATCGCATGGACCATCCGACCAGTATCCATCATGGCGGTTCAGCCGCACTGGTCCTTGACCCAATCATCGATGGATTCCACCTCACGCGAGTCCTCATGGATGGCGGCAGCAGCCTCAACCTGCTCTATCAGGATACAGTCTGCAAAATGGGCATAGATCCATCAAGGATCAAGCCCACAAAAACTACCTTTAAAGGAGTAATACCGGGTGTAGAGGCCCGCTGCATGGGTTCAATCACACTGGAAGTCGTATTCGGATCTCCGGACAACTTCCGAAGCGAGGACTTGATCTTCGATTTCGTCCCCTTCCGTAGTGGCTATCACGCACTGCTTGGACGAACTGCATTTGCACGATTCAATGCGGTGCCACACTATCCTTATCTCAAGCTCAAGATGCGTGGACCACGCGGTGTCATAATAGTCAATGGAAACACGGAGCGCTCCCTCCGTACTGAGGAGCACACCGCGACCCTGGCAGCAGAAGTACAGAGCGGCCTTAACAAGCAGAACCTTAATTCGGCGGCCATGCTCCCGGACACTGTCAAACGAGTCCAGACTACTCTGCAGCAGGACAGTCCAGTTCGTCAGGAGCTCGACTAACAATTCGGCCTCCGTCTCAGTCCCAACCAAATGGCGGCATACGTACTGCATGTACATAACTACGCACTCAAAATACCATGGGCATAGACGGAGGCGTAACTTGATTGTGGTCCATCATGCGGCTCCCACACATACTTTTCCTTTTCCTTTTTACCATTTTTGGTCTCTTCTCTATAGGCTCCTCTCGACGGCCTGATCATCGGTCCTTTCGAAGGACGGATATACCAAGGCGGCAAGCAGCACAGACGTGTGGGGAATCTCTAGATGTTCTTCTTGACGATCATTCTACCTGTTTTTAGGACCCATACGCAGCTCCCCCTTGATCTTGGCATGTTAAATAGCCCTATTGCTTATCGCACTATTGGTACATATATGCTTTGACGTATTAATCAACATTATAATGAACATAGTTTGCGGCCCAACTCATGTGGCACTGGCTTTCTACTTCATTTTATTTCGCTATTCTTATCGATTGAATCCGCACACTTTGGTACGCCGTAATTCGCCAGGGGCTTTACCGCGCTCCATCCTACGGCAACAAGTCCGAACACTTTTACAATATAGTTCGGCCCCCGAATTTAGCATTATATGCATCCGCTACGAATCATGTCTTTGGTCAATAGTTGGGTTGCCCGGCTGCTGTGCTTACTACCTTACGTTCCGCTCTATCGGCTAGGGTAGTAAAGGGAGAACTACTGCGATTGTGTCCTGGTTTATCCGGATGAGCACCTCCGTAGTGAAAGCCATAAATTGACTGTCATGATGCGGCGTGAGCCAGTCAGCTCTTCGGAGGTTAAAATCTTTTGTGATTTTTTCCGCATTATGCGATGAATCAGCCTTCATCCGATCAGGTGTTTACAGCACCCTAGTCCGGATTAAATGCTAACTAGGGGTTGTGCCTACATTTTTATTGTCAAACTCCTATGGCTAAGTGAGGGTGATAAAGCCACATAGTCCGATTGCCTGGTTCGTTGCGCTAAACACCTCCCTCAAGGACCAAATTCTTGGATCAAGAGTGTTTAGATTCCATCCCGAACACCCTCGTACTACCTACGTGGGGGCTGAAGCCGACGACTGGCCAACTCTCAGATTTAATAAAAATGGCCGCACATGAGGCAAAACTTTAAATAATAAACAAGCATTATATCACATAACGGCTTTGTTTCATCATACAAGACAAGATAACATGAATATATTCATTCAAAGATAATGTCTTTTGAACACTGGCCCTCTACAAAGCGGGACCCCTTGAGGACATCGTCAAAATATCGCTCCGGCATGCGGTGTTCCTTGCCAGCGGGCGGTCCCTCGGTCGCGAGCTTGACGGCGTCCATATTCGCCCGCTGCACCTTGACACGGGCGAAGGCCATCCACGCACCCTCGACACAGACTGACCGCTTGATGATGTCAAGCTGGGGGTTGGCATTGACTAGCCGCTTCACGAGCCCGAAGTAGCTGCTGGGTATGACTTTGGTAGGCCATATCCGGACTATTAAATCCTTCATGGCTAGTTCGGCCACCCTATGCAGTTCAACCAGCTATTTTAGCTGATCGCCAAAGGGCACCGAATGTTCTGGCGCAAGGTATTGCGACCAGAACAGCTTCTCCATCGAACTCCCCTCTTTGGCTCGGAAGAACTCCACAGCATCGACAACACTGCGCGGTAAATCCGCAAATGCTCCTAGAGAACTCCAAATCCGGGTTAGTAAGAAATACCTCTTCTTCACATATTTGCTCTACATAATGAAGGCCTTACCTGCCGCGATTTTTCTGGCCTCCTGGATTTCCTGGAGGGTGCCCTGGGCTTCAACCCAGGCATCGTGTGTGCTTTGGCGGGCCTTGGCGAGTTCGGACTCTTGATCCGCAACATTGCGCTCCAAGGACTCGTATTTCTTCATGATGTCTTGGAGCTCCTGCTGGACCTCACCGACCCTGGCCTCATGCTTTTCGCGGGCGTCTTGTTCCGTTCCCGCTCTCTCCTCGGCCTCGGCCAATGCCTTCTCGAGGGTCTCCACCTCGGTCGCCGCTCCTAACAAATGTCATGGCACTATGGTCAGCACAAATCATTCATCCTTTCCGGATCTACAAAAGGTCATTGCATACCTTGCTTGTCTTCTAGCTATTTTTTTACACGGCCGAGCTCTTCCTTGGCCCGCTCCAGACTCTGCTTTAGTCCGGAGACCTCAGAAGCATGAGAGGTCGCAGCCAGCAACGAAGCCTGCTTATTCACATAAGACATATTTGGTTAGTCTCCTGCGAAAATTACTTGATCCCCTGTCTGGCTTTTCTTTCCGAAAACCAGACAGAGTCTCAGGGGCTACTGTCTATACTATGACATTCTTTTTATACAATTGCGTCGCTTACCTCAAAGCATGTTAGAAGGCTTGTGCAGGCTTCGGTCAGTCCGCTCTCACTTCGCAGCGCTTCCAGTAGAGTATCCCGTGCCTCTGGATGAACAGAGGCCACCGGTGGAATCGGTGCACCTCCTTCTTTTGAAGGAAGCTACTTGCCGGATTCCGGAGCCATATAGGTCTCCGGAATTGTATTCGGCTGGGGGCCGGATTGGATACAGCCCCATCGCCAGTCTCCATGGGGATTTGCTCCCCCATGTGTCCGGCGGCCGAGGGTTCACCCTCTGGCGCCACCCTCATGGCCTCCTGCCTCTCTCCCTGACCTGGGCAGGTCCTTTGGGACAGCACCTCGGCGTCATCCATGGCCTTGGGAGAAGAGGCCGCCGGAAGGGACCTGTTGTGCATTACCTTCGGATCCAGCGAATTCCCTGAAGATAAGGATCGCTGGAGGTCGGAACGAGCCGGACTGCAGCGCATAATTCAACATGTTAAAATCATGAAGTAAAGGAGCTGGATATTTGTGTGCATCTTCGAGTACTTACGATTCGGCCAGGGGCTTATCCCTGGGGCGCCACTCGGAGCTGCTGTCAATGTCCCACGCGGAGTTGTCCGCGGCAGAGGCCTTCCCCTTCTTGGACGCTTCTGCCTCCAGAGGCGTGGGGGCACCCTTTTCTTCCCTCCTCCTCCGGGAGAGAATCGCTTTCCTCCTCCTCCTCGTCATCATCGGTGTGGGAGGGTTGGGTCTCGGCATCTTCGGACGTCACGTCCGAAGTGCCCTTACAGTGGAGACCACTCCTGGTCTCCTTGGCCTTCTTCTTGGCCTTCTTCTCCGGCACTTGGTAGGGCGCCGGAACCAGCATCTTTGTTAGAAAGAGGGATTGCTGGATCTTCGGGCAGCGGAGCCGGGCACTGGATCAGCTCCGCCTTCTTTGTCCAGCCCTGAAAAAATGAATGAGGAAGCTTAGACGTCTTCCTTGAATATGCAAGTAAAGGATACACCTTGAAATACGGAAAACCTACCGCACTAGCGGGATGGGCCAGGTCGTGCCTGCGGTCCTCGGTCGTTGCCGGCCACGTCTTGTTGGCCTTGAAGAGCACCTTCTAGATGTCTTCGTGCATAGTACCGAAGAACTGCTGCAAGGTCTGGTGCTTGGCCGGATCGAACTCCCACAGATGGAAAGTCCGGCTTTGGCACGGAAGGATCCGGCGAGCGAGCATCACCTGGATCACATTGACAAGCTTGACGTTCTTGTCCACCATGCTCCTGATGCGCGTCTGAAGCGCTGTCAGCTCGTCCGACGAAGACCAGTCCAGGCCCTTCTCTAGCCAGGAGGTGAGCCACATCAGGGCGCCGGACTGGAATTCAGGATCCGCGGCCCAGGTGGCTTCGCGAGGCTCTTTGACGTAGAACCACTGCTGTTGCCATCCTTTGACGGTCTCCACGAAGGTACCTTTGGGCCATGTGACATTGGGCAGCTTGCTCACCATGGCGCCTCCGCACTCTGCGTGTTGACCGCCCACCACCTTCGGCTTCACATTGAAGATCTTTAACCACAATCCGAAGTGGGGTGGGATGCGGAGGAAGGCCTCATACACGACAATGAATGCCGAGATGTTGAGGAAGGAATTGGGGGCCAGATCATGGAAATCCAGTCCGTAGTAGAACATGAGTCCGCGGATAAATGGGTGGAGAGGGAATCCCAATCCGCAGACGAAGTGGGGGATGAATACCACCCTCTCATGGGGCTCTGGGTGGGGATGAGCTGCCCCGTTGCTGGAAGCCGGTGGGCGATTTCTTTGGCTAAGTACCCGGCCTCCCGGAGCTTGGTGATGTCCTTCTCCTTGACGGAGGAAACCATCCACTTGCCTTGCGCTCCAGATCCGGGCATGGCTGGAGTGCTTTTTTGAGGTGGGAAGGATGGAAGCTTGGGCGTTGGAGCTCAAGAATGGATGGGCAGAGAGAAGGAAGGCGTGTGTGAAAGAGGTGAATCCTTATGCCTTTATAAAGGCAGTGAATATCAAGCGCCTCCCCACTCGCCTATTCCCCAAGGGTCGTGCAGGCGGCGCGGTTGGATTACCCACGCCCGTATTGATGAGAATCCCGCAATAAGGGGACACGATCTCTGCTTTGACAAGACGTGCCAATAAAACCGCATCTTGAAACATGGAGCGGGAGGCTAAAGAAAAAATGGTTCAAAATAATGACCGGGCTGTGACGTGATGTCACACTACAAAAGTTGTTAGTGGATTGGACTCGTAAAATATTATACTCTTTGCGTGTGTGTGTGGTACTCGTTTTGCAGAGCCGAACACGTTTTCTATATTCGAAGGTTGTTTTGAAGTATCCGGAGGAGGAACCCGCCTTGCAATGCCGAAGACAATCTGCGCGCCGGACACATCGTCATTGAAGCCTGGTTCAGGGGCTACTGAGGGAGTCCTGGATTAAGGGGTCCTTGGGCGTCCGGCCTGTGTGACATGGGTCAGACTAATGGGCTATGAAGATACGAGACAAAAGACTCTCTCCCTTGTCCGGATGGGACTCTCCTTGGCGTGGATGGCAAGCCTGGCGTTTGGATATGAAGATTCCTTTCTCTGTAAACGACTTTGTACAACCCAAGTCCCCTCCGATGTCTATATAAACCGGAGGGTTTTAGTCCATAGGGACAATCATAATCATACATGCTAGACTTCTAGGGTTTTAGCCATTACGATCTCGTGGTAGATCAACTCTTGTAATCCTCATACTCATCAATATCAATCAAGCAGGACGTAGGGTATTACCTCCATCAAGAGGGCCCGAACCTGGGTAAAAGATCGCGTCTCCTGCCTCCTGTTACCATCAACCTTAGAAGCACAGTTCGGGACCCCCTACCCGAGATCCGCCGGTTTTGACACCGACACCCCCCCGCACACACCCACACACCCATACATCATATGAACAAAATGAATCGCAAAGTAAATGAATGAGTTGGGACAAAACTATTCACCATCATTCTCAACTCCTTCATTGCTTCGAAGCAGTGACTCCCACTTCAATACTAAATCCTAGTATACTTTCAGCACAGAGATTTGGTGGAGCTTTCAAGTCATGCCTGGCCGACAGGTGCTATGCTGAGTCATGTCTGGTTGGCAGGTGCTATGCACGATAGTCTTCGCGTCTGGACGGATGAGCGCAGGGTGTGATAATCCCCAAGTGCAAGGAATCATCATAGCAATTTCCAAAGGTGGAAGTGATAAGTATGGAGTGTCGAACCCACAAGGAGCTGAAGGTAAGATCAATATTCTCTCAAGTCCTATCTGCCACTGATACGACTCTACATACACCGAATGTTTGCTTCCATCTAGAAACGAGAAATAAAACTACGTTGTGGGTATGAAGAGGATAACTTTGCATGATATCGGAGAACTAAAATATAAAAGTAGGTGCTATTAACATAATGTTAGAATATATTACTATATATTATAAATAGCGAGTGTGGAATAATGATGGATCGATGTGCGGAATCATCCTAGGAAAGTCTTAACAAGATCGGTGGTCGTCATTGCAATTTTATATGAGGGGCAGGCATAAGCTAACATACATTCTCTCCTTGGATCATATGCACTTATGATTGGAACTCTAGCAAGCATCCACAACTACTAAAGATCATTAAGGTAAAACCCAACCATAGCATTAAAGTATCAAGTCCCCTTTATCCCATACGCAACAACCCCCTTACTCGGGTTTATGCTTCTGTCACTCAAGCAACCCACTATAAGTGAAGCATGAACGTATTTCAACACCCTACAATAGGAATACCTCACGTGTGCGCGTCACGGAAGGCACCATAGGACAACGCCAAAATAAAACATACAACTCAAACCAATCTATATCATCAATCAACCCAAAGATAAAATAAATCTACTCAAAACATCATAGGATGGCAACACCTCATTGGATCATAATATGTGGCATAAAGCACCATGTTCAAGTAGGGGATTACAGTGGGGTGCGGGAGAGTGGACCACGTAAAAGAGATGAGGATGGTGATGAATATGGTGATGTTGATGAAGATGATCACCGCGGCGACGGTTCCCCCGGTGGCACTCTGGTGCCACCGATAGAGGGGGGGGGGAGGTTCTCCCCCTTGTGCTTCCTCCTCCATGCCCCCCTAGATGGGGAGAGGTTCTCCCTCTGGTCCTTGGCCTCCATGGCGATGATGGCCCCCTCCGAGATCCTCCTCCAAGGCCTTCGGTGATGATGTCCCCTTCGGCAGGGTGCTAGAGAGGGCCTAGATTGATTTTTGTGGCTACAGAGGTTTGCGGCGGCGGAACTCCCGATCTAGGTTTCTTTTCGGTTTTTTTGTATGTATAGGGATTTTTGGCGTCGGTTTCACGTCAGGGGGGTCCACGAGTCAACGACAAGGGTGGAGCACCCTCCGAGGGGGGGCACGCCCTCCACCCTTGTGGTTGGCTCGGGACTCTTCTGGCCCAACTCTTTTGCTTCGGGGGCTTCTTCTGGTCCATAAAAATTCACCGCAAAAGGTCATTTGCACTCCGTTTGATATTCCTTTTCTGCGAAAATCAAAAATAAGGAAAAAACAGAGACTGACACCGGGCTCTAGGTTAATACGTTAGTCCCAAAATCATATAAAATAGCATATAAATGCATATAAAACATCCAAGATAGATAATATAGTAGCATGAATACTTCATAAATTATAGATACGTTGGAGACGTATCAGGGTGGTGGCGCCGTTAGGCGCCGTGGCGGCATCGACGGATATCCGTACTAGCAAGGATGATCCAGATATCTCTCCTGGATATGGGCCAGTGGTCCGATGATGATGGCGGCTTCTAGAGCGTGTGCATGTGGTGTGCGCTTTAGGTCTGCTGCACCGGCTGTTGGTCCCGATACGTTATGCAGATGGATTGGTGACGACATCGGTTTTAGATATGGGGAGTGAGAGCACTCCACATTATCGAGTTTGTAGGTGTGAGTGGCGGCTTCAGGTTGATTGATGTATGTTTTTGTCAGACCTTTGTGGAATAATTAATAAAGGTGGCTACATGCATCGATTGATGCAGAGGCCGGGGGTTTAACCTCCTTTTCCAAAAAAATACTTACGGCGAGTGTAACCCACCCTCAACACTAACATCCCATAGTTAGATTCATGTCTAAACATGGGCTCTCTCAGAGCGCAGGGAGTTTGGACCGTCAGATCTCAGACTTGATGCGATTTTGCTCGTTCGATCTGCCCATGGGATCAGCTGGGCCGTTGGATAAAATTCGCCTCTGAGTTGCTCTACGCCGCGCTGCTTTTCCCACGTTGCCCGTTCCGCTGCGTCTCTCTGTCGCGTGGGCTCAGTGCCTGGTGGGGCTCCCTGTCGGTGTTGTGTGTGCGGCTGGCCGCGGTGTGTGACTTCAGCGCTGGATCATGCGGTGGCTCCGCCTGTGGTTTTGAGAGCCCGCCGAGGGCAGTTTCGAGATTTCCTTTGTCGGCCCTTCGCGTGTTAGATGTTGGTTGGCTCGGGCGTGGATGAGGTGAGCGAGGGATGCGTCTATCTTCTTCCTGCTTCTCATTCATCCCTTCCTCTCTGCTCCGTCCCTTTCTCTCCGTTGCGTCCCTTTTCGCCAGATCCGACGCCCTTCCGGCTTGTCGTTGCCTCGCCGCCGTGATAAAGGTTTGTCTCCTTCGCCCTTGTCCGCTTCTTGATTTTCGTCACGTCTGATTTGTCTGGCCGTTTGCTTGCAGTTGGGAGAAGGGGGTGGCCGTCGTCTTGCGGTTGGGCCGGAGCAGCGGTGGGCTGGACGCCGCTTCCTGCTATCTTTGAGCGATGGGAGAGGTGCTTTCCTGCTCTTACTTCCCCCCCGTTCGATTTGTTCTCCTGCGCTGATGTTAACTCGTTGTGCCTGCTGCTGTTCTAGGGTTAGGGTTTGCCATTCGATTGGTGACTGTTGCGGGTTGGCAGCGCGCCGTGTAGCTACGAGACAACTTCCCTGTTGACCTACCGTCCTGCTGCAAGTGCGAGAAGGTGCAAGAGGAAATCTCATCTTTCCTTGTCCGTAAATTGATTTTGTTTTCCTGTTTCATGCATCGATGGCGCCTTACCTCATCTTTTGTCTGTTGTTTGGGCTTTTTTGGTGTGGGGTCTGCTTATTTTCAGTTATTCTCTGTTGTGGCAGGATGTTTGCTGTCAGTTGTTCATACATCCACCTGTTAGATGTTGTTGCTTCCCGATGCCGTGTGCCATTTTATTCATACTTAAGAGAGATAATGGATGATGGAGACGTTCTTGGAGGAGTGGAGCTTGATGTTAATGTTCCTGGGAGTGATAGTCTCACTATCAGAAGATTTTTCTGGGCACAAGACAGGGTTGACTCTCTGTTTGCTTATGAGGGTGCTGCTTTCCAGGCAATTAGATACTTGCAGCGTTTGTATGGGTTTATCATTGTTTATTACAATTATACACCCATGACCACCTATCGAGACCTTGCTCGCTCAACGGTTATTCTAGCTGCATCGCCGGTTAGATCTACCATTCCAGTTGCTTCTGGTGATGGCTCCGTCGCTGTGGGTGACGTCGATGTTGTTGCGCAGCGGTGGATGCTACATGCTGGCTTGGTTTCTACCGCCTGTAGCATTTAGGGGGTCTATTTGTGTTGTGCTTGTTGCTCATTTGTCGGGTTTTTTCATTGGTTGATTATCATGTATCCGGAGTCTTGTGTGTGCTTATGATGAGATGTCGGTTGTAATGAGATATGGCTATTTGCCGCTCTTACCTATGTACCTGGCGTTCATGCCGATTATGAGTAATATACCTGCTGTTTATGTGTTCTGTGTTGTACAATTTTTTTTACCCTTCTCAGTATGCTACATTTAATATTCCTTTTCCTTTACCCTTCTCCTGCAATGGATAGTGGTTTCTTGTCAGGTATGGTTTATCAGTCAGGTTTACTTGCTTCCTGTTGCATAGTATGCTGATGTATGTGTTTTCAGACAATGGTATGAGGTTGCTTGATTGTTGTCATGCCACGTGCTTGGATTGCTGCCCATGGATGTGGTGATGGGCGGGCCGTTGCTCGTGCCCGAGGTTCTGGACCAGCTGGTGCTCGTGGGCGAGCCTCTGCCCGTGGTCATGGTAATGTAGCTGTGCTCGTGCCTGGTGATGTCCTCCCTAGGCCTGTCGCCAGCCGTGGTGGTGCTCAAGCCAGATGTGTTGGGCGTGGTCGTGCCCGTGGACGAGGTTCTGGTCGTGGTCGTGGTTGTGGTGATATAGACGGCACCCTCCCTGGGCATGTCGCCAGCCGTGGTGGTGCTCGAGCCAGAGGTGCTAGACGTGGTCGTGCGGGTGAACGACCACCTAGTCGTGGGCGTGGGCGTGGTAGCGTTTCTTTGCTAGATAGTGCCATTGGCCGTGCTGCTCCTCTTCTTGCCAATGTTCAGCCTGGGCCTGCTGCTGCTCGTGGACATGTGCCTGGGACCGCTAAGCGCTATGTGCCCCGTCCACCTCTCGGGGCCCTTCCTCGCAGCCGCCCACGTCTGTCATGTTCACTTGCCATCCTTTTTGTTTTTACCTCCTAGAACCATGTATCTTGCTTGCTCACTGTTCTTCTGTTTTCTGTCTTGCTTGTGCCTTGGTTAGGTGATAGTTGGTTTCCCTATCCGAGTCCGGCTGTGACGACGGTTAATCGTATAAAACGGAAGGCGTCCATGAAACTACGCCGGTCTAAATACGAAGGTGCATTAAGTTCTTAGTTGTGTTGTTTTGTTCCTGTTCCACATCGGCTGACCAGATCTTATGTGGTCTTTTAGATCACGTTGTTATGGGCCCTTTAGAAAGGGATTGGCAGGGTTACTCGGTTGCATTTGCTGAGTCGCTTAAAGGTATTTATTAGCAGGCCATTTAACGTTCTACTGTCTGCTTAGCTTCGTTTGTTTGTTGTCATGGGGTTTGTTTCCCTGATCACATGTTTTCCGGTTGTTAGCTTCCTATGTAGATAGGTCTTACTATGGGGCCCCTGAGTTCCTCTGTCAGTACTGTGGTGCCTCCTTCTGGTTTGCTGAGTGTGTTCAGTCCAAGTCCTCTTGGACGAAATGTAAGATCATTTAAAACCTCTGTTGTAAAGGTGCTCAGGTCTATATACCTCCCTTCAAGGACCCCCCGGCTTATCTCCGGGAGCTCCTTCGTTTCGATGGTACATCA
Organism: Triticum urartu; assembly: GCF_003073215.2. Taxonomy (NCBI): domain Eukaryota; kingdom Viridiplantae; phylum Streptophyta; class Magnoliopsida; order Poales; family Poaceae; genus Triticum; species Triticum urartu. The sequence goes on from NC_053027.1 coordinate 471,549,044, forward strand.
CGTGCAAAAAAATTCCTCCGAAATATCCGTCAATACAATTGTATGTTCGCTTTCACTTCAATGGGTGCTAAAATTGATCACTCACTGGATAGCACCCGTGGTCCTAAAATCTTTAAAATAAGTGGGCAGGTATCTCACCGTCTTGGTTCATTGTTGCCCAAAGGTAGTGATACTCCTAAGTTTGCTGAACTATATATACATGATCCGGCTAATGAGATTACACATAGGATAAATGCCTTGAATCCCAATGATAAACCGGTAGGAGCTGTGGATGAGAGCATTGTCGTTGGTCTTAGAGACATGCTGGATGAGTTTAACCCACTGGTACAGACCTTTAGGGAGGCAAGCAAGCTAATAGAGGATTGTGGTGACGAACCCATCGAGGATATTTCCATTCGTATTATTGGTCCTTCAGATGGTGATAGTCCATAGTTTAGCTTACCTACCGCCACTAGACTTGCTGCTTTGGTTGTTAATGACTTCACATTAGAGACGTCTGCACGGGATATTATTGTTTCTAGCCGGTCAGAGGGTCTACAGCAGATCTCTTCTTTCAACACGACATTTATGTCTTTGCAGTACCCGTTGCTTTTCCCCTATGGAGAGAGAGGGTTCTAAGTAGATGTTCCACACCTGATTGTTCCTCGGGACGGTGATGATGATATGCATGTTGATCCTGTAGCTGAGGCATCTCCTTTAGATGCCTCAAGTAGCCAGTCTCCCGGTGGTAGTAGGAATAGAATGACAATGCAGGATTATTACCGCTTTATGTGTCATTACAAAGGTGATCAGCCCAATCCATATTTGTGCTATGGTCTTCTATCCTCTCAGTCGGTCGTTGATGCACATGTGTGCATCGACGAGAACAGGTTGTGGTATATACTCAGAAATCAGGATATGCTTAGGTCCGAGCACATGTAGGGTATTGCTGATGCTGTCAGTGATGGGTGTACCGATGGTGGTGCACTAGGAAAAAGAACCATTCTGCCTTCCAGTCACACTGGTGGTGATCGCTACTTCAAGGAGAACTTCCAGGATGGGCTCGCCGTGTGCCGGGTGCATGGTCCGCCGGATATATTTACCACCTTCACTTGCAACCCCAAATGGCCTGAGATTATGGACGCATTAGAGCCAGGGCAAAGGCCTTCTGATCGGGCGGATATTGTTGTTAGGGTCTATCATATGAAGCTTATTGAATATTTAAATGATATCAAGTCTGGAAAAGCTTTTGGCCCAATTAAGGCTGGTACTGTGTTCTATTAGTTCAGATCAAGTGCACTGTTTCTGTTTTACCTTGCATGTCGCTTTTGGTAGGAGTTCTAACTAACTGAAATTCCACATTTTCCCTGCAGTGTTATATACTATCGAATTCCCAAAATGTGGTCTGCCACATGCGCATATCCTCGTCTTGCGTAAAGGAGACAAAGGTGAGGTCGGTGTTGAGATTATTGATTCGTTTATTTCTGCAGAAATACCTGATCCTCTAGCTGATCCGTTAGGATATGCTCTGGTTCTGAATTCATGCTGCACGGTCCGTGTGGTGAGATGAATGATAAATGCATTTGCATGAAAAAAAGGTTGTTGCTCAAAATATTTTCCAAAAGAGTTTAAAGAGTCAAATATCATTGATGAGCATGGGTTTGCCTTATACCGACGCCGTGACGATGGCCGGACGGTTTATAAAAATGGGCATTATCTTGACAACAGACATGTAGTGCCTTATAACATGGCTATTCTTAAAAAGTTCCAGGGACATATAAATGTGGAATGGTGTAATAAGACTCAGTTGATGAAATGTCTGTTTAAATATGTTACCAAGGGTGCTGATTACTCTAAGGTTGTCCTAGAAAGGCTAGAGAGTTCAGGTGCAACTGGTTATCTTTCGGTTGATGAAGTAAAAGAGTATTTAATATGTCGTTACATTTGTGAGTACGATGCACTCTGGCGTATATTTGGTTATGACATACACTTTAAAATGCCCTCTGTAGAAAGATTAACTGTTCATATGCCTGGCATGAATATTGTTCGCTATCGTGCTGGTGCTGACATTACAGAAATTGCTGGTTCTGACTTCTTGAAAAAAACTATGCTCACTGAATGGTTTGTTGCAAATGAACTCTATGAGCATGCTCGGTCATTTATGTACTGTGATTTTTCGATTGGGTGGACATGGGATGCTAAAAGTAAATCGTGGCATAAAAGGGGTGGGGGTGAGAAGATTGGCCGTGTTTACTATGTACATCCTACGAGTGGTGAACTGTACTACCTGCGCATGCTCTTGATGATTGTTAAAGGGGCTAGGTATTTTGAAGAACTTAGGGAGTATGGTGGGCGTCTTTATCATACGTTTAAAGAGGCCTGTGCTGCTCGTGGTTTATTAGGTGATGATAGCGAGTGGTACATGGCATTTGACGAGGCTGTCGTCTGGGGGTTTGGACACCAACTTAGACAACTGTTTGTGACTATGCTTATGCGTTGTTCCATTAAAGATGAAATGAACTTCTTTGAGCTTTATTGGGTTAGCATGTCTGACGATATCAAATATGGACTGCGTCCTCTTGTGCAAAATCCGGCTTATTCTGTTCCTGATGAAAGGTTGAGAGATATGCTTCTTGACGAATTGGCAGAAGTATTTTTGAAACATGGCTCTTCCATAAGTAATTTCAACTTGCCTTCCAGAACAGGTGAAGGAGACCAGCATGATGAAAATAGGTTAATTCCTGAGGAGATGTCGTATGATACACCTGCTTTGGCTAGGTTAGCACCCGTTCTTATTGATAGTTTAAATGTAGACCAGTCAGTTGCTTATAAAACCATTGTGGACTGTGTACAGGCAGGGGAACCGGGCTTCTTCTTTGTCTCTGGGTACGGTGGTACTGGGAAAACCTATTTGTGGAATGCAATATGTGCTTTTCTTGGGGGAGAAAAAAAATTATCCTCACCGTCGCATCGTCGGGCATCGCGTCCTTACTGTTACCTGGAGGGCGGACTGCTCATTCGCGCATCAAAATACCAATTAATATAGATGATGACATGCAGTGTGATATTAAGAGAGGTTCACGGCTCTGCAAATTGATGATGGCCTCTTCCTTGATTATTTGGGATGAGGCGTTGATGACACACAGGAAGTGTTCTGAAGCTGTAGATATAACTTTACGTGACGTCCTTTCTATGAGTAACCTAGAGCTTGCAGACCTTCTGTTTGGTGGGGTAGTTATGGTCTTAGGTGGGGACCTTAGACAGATATTGCCGGTTATTGAAGGGGGTACTAGGCCTCAGATCATCGATGCGGCAATCACAAACTCTCCACTATGGAACTCTGTTAAAAAATTGTCCCTGTCTATTAACATGCGCTTGGCTGTGCTAGGTGCAAGTGCACGAGCACAAGAAGACATTGCCTTATTTAGTAAATGGGTGCTAGATCTTGGAGAAGGTAAATTGCCTGTTACAAAGCGAGGCACCGAAGATGGGGCTTGCTGGATACAAATACCAGATGACCTGCTGATTCACACAAACGGCGATCCTATCACTGCTGTTGTCTCCTCTGTCTATGAATTTTTTTCAAATTTTTACTTGAATACTGGGTACTTACAAGAACGAGCTATTTTAGCACCGACCAATGATTATTCTGAAGAGATCAACATCCATGTTATGAACTTAGTCCCCACTGCTAGCAGAGACTACCTAAGTGTAGATTCGATAGATGGTTCCGGAGGTTCTGTTCGAGAAGAAAACATTTTTTATCCCGTTGAGTATTTAAACACTATCAAAATTATCAATTTTCCAAATCACAAGATCACTCTTAAAATAGGTGTTCCGATTATGCTTGTTAGAAATTTATGCCAGGCAAATTGTCTGTGTAATGGTACCAGGCTCATTGTGAAGGACCTAGGTGATTGTGTTATTGAAGCTGTTATTATAACTGGTTCACATGTGGGTGATTGTGTATACATCCCCAGGATTGAGCTGACAGCAAAGCAGTCAAATTCACCCTTTGTTCTTAGGCGACGTCAATTCCCGGTGTGTGTGTGTTATGCTATGATGATTAATAAGAGCCAAGGTCAGACCTTATCTGCTGTTGGTATATATCTCAAAAGTCCTGTCTTCACGCATGGGCAATTATATGTGGCAGTGTCTCGTGTGACCTAAAGAGCTTCTTTGAAGATCCTTATAGTCAACAAGGATGGTACATGTGGCTCTGAAACTAAAAATGTTGTCTTCCCAGAGGTCTTTTGATCTGCTGGGATAGTCTGATGCTCGCGTACAGTGCATTATAATTAACTTTTGGTCTACGACGATTGCTTTTGTCCGGACAGTTGCGTCATTCCTTTCCTGTCAATGTAAATAGTGTCATGATCGTCTACATATACTTTTGAAATATATATATGCGGTTCTGTTTATGCTTTCCTGTACATTTCAACTGTATTTAGCAAGGGTGTTCTGTTTTGGTCCTGATGCTGCTGTAGATGGTGATCACTGCCCTAGCTGCTCTTGTCCCAGGGAACAAGAAGTTGACTATTTGTGTGTATGTCTCAAGGCTGTGGCAGCATCGTGGAACTACTGATAATGGTCCTATCATTCATACTGACATGGTGCTTGTGGATGCTGAGGTAACTAATTGCATGTGCTCTTGTGATATGTGTTATATGCTGCTTCTCCCTGTAATCTAATTGTGGTAATGGCCGTTTATTGTTTGCTGGCAGGGTTCTCACATCTATGCTGAGATCTCTAAAGACTGGGTAAGCAAGTTTATGGAGAAGCTCAGGGAAGGCTGTGCTTATGAGATTTGTCAGTTTCTGGTGTTCCCAAATAAGCGTCACTTTAAGGCCGTCGATGCAGCAAACATGATCCGTTTCAATAGATTCACTACGGTCAATCCTAATACCGACCTGGAGGTTGCGTTCCCGTTTTGCACTTACTCACTAACTGACCTCGCCCAGTTACCCGCTCCTGTGGAGATGCTTACCTTTTTCACAGGTGTGTTATCTGCTTGCTCATTTACTCGCAAGGTTTCACATGCATACTGATGGCTACTCATTTTTCCTTATGTTTATTTAGATGTCCTTGGTGTTATCACCGGTGTTTCTGATGCCGTGAAGTTTCACAGTTCAAGCAGGAGTGAGCCGTCGATTAAACGTTGTATCACCATCAAGGACCTGAGGTATCTTCTACTCTCTTAGGCACCTGACGTCTGTACAGATAACATGATCAGCCTGCTGTCTGTCTATTTACATTGCTCCTCGTGTGTCCTGTGTAGTGGGTACCAAATAAGTGTTGCTCCATGGGGCAAATGGGCGACAACCTTTGACGGAGATGGTGTCATTGAACTGGGGAAGACTGAAACGGTAGTGGCTATGTTCGTTGGAACTCTGGTAAAAAAAACTATGAAGGTTTGTCCTTGACTGGCTATGCTGAATATATTCATGTTTACTTATTGCCAGCTATGCAATATGGCGTGGCTTTGCTTGCGGCCAATAGGTCGAAGGGGTGTCAGTGGAAACACGGCGTGCCGTTGGTACATCAACGATGACATCTCTGAGATGATAGACTTATAGACAAGGTACACTGAACTTTTGCTATGAAATATGTTTACACCAGGGGTTATTTGCTTGGCCTTTTGAAGATCTTGTTTGTACACTTACATTGTGTTCTTTGGTACCTGAAGGCTTCAGGACAAACATATTCCTGTTCAGAAAATTCTGCTACAGGGGCAGAATGCGGCTGAAATAAGTGCACATGTTGATTTGGATACTAAAATGGTCGCTGAGCTTCTGGAGTTGGACATTTATGAGAATAAGGTCAGTTCTTTTTCTATATGATTGTTTAGCTTCACTAGGCTATGTACTCTCTGCAACTTCATTTAACCTTGTGAATATTTATGAAATGTGTGTTCTCTAGGACGTACGTTTCCTCTCCTTGGTTACCCTGGCTAGGCTATCCTCTGGGCAGCGATGGTGGTTCATGTCATGCACAAAGTGCCATAAGACTTCCCAGTCATATGGAACTACATACAAATGCATCGATCCAGGCTATTCTTGCACAGATGCACTGCCAAGGTACTTCCATGTGCCGTTGATGCCTTATCCTTCTACAGTTAATATTTATCTACCTTTAACTGATTCATGCTTTGTTGTAGGTATCGCATCTGCTTTGTGGTGACTGACGGCACAAGAGAGGCCGAATTTGTTTTCTTTGATAGAGCAGGGAAGGAAATTATTGGCAAATCTCTGATTACCCTTCTCCGTGGTGGAAAGTCCAGTCGTGTTCCTCTTGAAGAAATAGTTCGGGTGGCCCACGGAGATGACACTGTCCCACAGGAAATAGCTGCGCTGCTTGGGCAGAAGTACAGATTTGTAGTCTCTATCTCCACAAAGAGTTTCCTTCCTGAGTCAAAGGAGACCTCATTTCAAGTCAATAGGATAGATGTCCCCACTGAAAGATGCCTACGCAATGCAGTTATGTATCGCAAGGCGGATTCATCTGGCCAGTCTGGAAGTAACACAGATTCTCAGTCTACTCATGTTGCTTCCTTTTCATCCGAGGCACTGCCTGCTGGATCCGTTCCACCACTTCTCATGAGCAGCCAGGATGCCGAGCAAACACTCATGGAGACACAACCAAAGGTGCATCTTCTATTATTACTGTTTCGTCTCTTCTGCTATCCTTTGTTGTCACTGTGCTCTGTGCTCCTTATCCATCACCCTGATGTATGCCAGGCCCCTATCACTCCTAAAGGAAAATCAACTGATGCTTCCCCAGACTCTGTGAACCAAAGGTGTAACTGCTGCTATATTGTCCATATGGTTCCAGTTAATATGTAGTTTTCCCTGGAGATGATTTTACAATCACATCCTTTAGCTTGCTAATTACATCATTTGTAGTGGCACTAAGAGGGGACTAACAAAACATCCGGTGGCCAGTACCCAGCTGCGCAAGCCTCTATTTCCAAACAAGAGCACACAGGTATTTATTTCCCCTTGCCTAGCGCAAAAAACTCAAACATGTGTTGGTCGTGTTCTGGTCAATGACCAGTCGTTCTAAACATTTGCCCAGGAAGTTGGGCCTCTGGAGGATAGCATCTATGATTTTAGTGAAGAAAATGCTACTCAGCTAAGGTATCTATGTTCATTTCAAAATATGTTTTTGTTGATATGCATTCGAGTTGTCTGTTTGCATCTTAATGCTATTTACCCTTGAAGGAAAACAAATGAAAAAGTGGCAGGGAAAGCTGATGTGCCCCCTGACAGCAAAAAACTCAAGATCTAGACCAAGGGCCATTAAGCGACATACCCTTTTGGTTCGTTTATCCGATCCTTTGCTTGCTAACTACCCGCTTATTATAGTTTATGTTGTCTTGATTTCTCTTTGGAATCCTGTTTCTGCAGAACCATGCCATGTCCAGTGCAGAGCTCGAGGGAACACTGACTTGATGGATAGTACTTCGACACGTGTTGGATTGAAGGACCGCTTCTATCTACCATCGCCTTCCTTATGCCTATCACTTATGATGCAGTGTTTTATTTTGTCGTCCATAGCTGACAATACCTTCTTATCTATGAACAAGCATACTCTATAGTTAGAGCTTGGTTTGTAATGAATCTATACTTAAGAATTCCATTCATTTAGCAGTGTTGTTTATGAATGTACCGCCATGTTTCACTGGGAGACCTAAGGATATTACGAAAAATATCCTGCTGCTTGTCCCTTGCGTGTGTGATGCATGCACTTCCTATTTTGTTTATATGCAATCTGTAGTGGGTTATTGTTATCCTATTGACTGCTGCTTGGTTGTATGCTGCATAGGTCTTCTGTTTTGATCATCCACAACCCATGGCAGGATAGTGTTCTGTTGTATTTCACTTGGAGGTGTGTGGTGCATGTGATTCTTGTTTTGATCATACACAATCTGTAATAGATTAGATTTCTGTTCTATTTGTCATGCGATTTTGTATTTGTATTTTGAAAATACGCTACATGCCTTTGTTACAGAAGTGAGCTTCATGTCCACCCCTGTTGTATAATCGACAGTAAATGTTGCTACGTAAGCACATGATCCCGTTCCTGTGTGATCGTGAACTCCGGTAGTTTCCTCTCTTTAGTTAATGATTATGCCGCCAAAATCATATATCTCCGCTGCTTTCTTTAGAAAATATGTCTCTGCTGCTTTTTTTAGAAAATATATCTCTGCTGCTGATCTCACAGGCCTCTCATTAATTTACCTTCATAGGCCAATGTGTGACCAGATGGGCTATTTACCAGGCCGGCCTGCCTAGACTATACTCTGCATTGGGTTCTCTGATCCATCTTGCTCGACACAAACCCTAGACACCCTTGCCCTCCGCTTCATTTGGACAACGCCCAACTCAGTTCCTCTTCAGCGACTGCGCAATCCACTGACGCTGATGATGGAAGTGGAAACTGCTTGCCAGGTAACTTGATTCGCTTTCTTTCAATTGGTTTCCCTCTTCAGGGACTCACCATTGTTCTATTCTCTGTGTAGGGAGTAGATCCACTCACAGCGCCCTCTGTTTATCTCGCGGGCGTTTCCTTGGCCAGGTACGACGAGCACATCTACCTACGCGTTTGCCGGCTATGGTACCATCGAGGTGGCTTTGAGAATGGACCTATCAAAAGTATACACATGGTCGTAATCGACAGAAAGGTTAACACTCCCTCTATGATAAAGTTTTCAAGATCTGTTGGCTTCAGACTTTTTCATGATCTGTTGGCTTCAGGCTACTATAAATATGCTTTCTTATGATGCTGCCTTTAGGACATCCATGTGTTCTTTTAAGCATGGGTTCACTGGTCTGATTAGAATAATCATGGATCCACGATTGTTTCCCAGTTCTGATTGTCTGTTTTTATAATTGGTTCATTAAACTAATTAGGAATAATATCCACTCATGATAATTGGTTGATCCCTGTGCTGCCTCCTTTGTCTTCTCTTATAGGGAGGCTCTGCCCATGCAATGGTGCCTAACCATGCCATGCACATGTTTGTTGATACTTTACATGAGGGGAATGAATATAGATGCACTGGACTCCGTGCAATGTCTCCTGCGGTGGTGTTGAGGCCGGTAGAGGCCACTCACATGATATATTTTACTAGATCGACAACCATTCAGCGTGTTGAGTGTGATCTCACCAGTTCTTCCTTCTGGGCATATGATCTTACACCACTTAGTGACCTTGCTCCTCCCAATGATACCCCCGCATGATTAACCGGTAATTATGGTCTTATATGCAGTTGGTGCAGTGCTTACACCATGCATGCCTCTTCTCTGCTAACCATGTGTTTGGCTTTGCAGATGTCATAGGTATTATAAGCAGTATTTCTGATGTAGCTATGGTCTAGCCGCCACCATGGAAACAAGCAGAAGCTGTGAGAGATGTCTTTGTTTGTAACCTCAGGTATGTTTTGCAGCTAGTCCCTAGTCTGATGTACGTGTCTCACCATTTACATAGGATGTATCGTGACTTATGAGATGCACACGTATTGATCCAGTGGCTATGAAATTAAAGTGAGGCTATGGGGAGAACATGCTACTAGATTCAACGGCCAAAATGTACTTATGCGTGGAGCAGATGACACAGTTGTGGTGATCTTCTATGGCACTACCGTTCGCATCTATGATGGTTGATCCACTTTCTGTTGACTTACACTTGCCTCCCTTCTTGTATGACCTTTTCTAATGAAATGACATGTGTTTATAGGGCGAAGGGGTTTAGCATCTGGATCAGCTACTGGATGGTACATCAATGAAGACATACCTGATATCACAGAGTTGTACCTTGCAAGGTACATTTCACATCTGTGTTTGCACTCTACATCTCTTGAATCTTACTAGAATTTTCTTTCCTTAGTTCGAAAGAAATCTTCCATGCAATTGTGAAAGCACCGGCACCTATGCAGCCTGCACTACAAAAAAAATACACTTCCGTGATGATACGTGTTTGTCACAGTAGGTCGCTTTTTTTGTCATGCATGTACATCCATGACAAATTTATGACAGAATCAAGATAGTCATACCTATGCTGTCATAGAAGTGTTCCATGACATTACCAAAATTATCATCACGGAAGTGTCCACTTCCATGACGATAAATCGCGCATCACAGAAGTGCTTTCGTCAAGGGTGACCGACACATGGCATCCACCGTAACGGAATGCCGTTAAGCTATCGGGTCGGGTTTTGGATCCGATAACCCGTTAACAGCCCCGACCAATGGGGATTTTCCACGTGTAAAATCATCATTGGCTAGGGGAAACACGTGTCGGCTCATCGTCGGGACAGATGTCATCCACTCACTGGACAGAAGGCGCCTATGATACGTCGACACATGGCACGATCTAACAAGTTTAAATGGGCCGGCCCAACTAGAGGCCCACAAGATTTTGCGGACCATAATGGGCCGGCCCAGCTAAAGGCCGACGAAATTTTGCAGACCATAATGGGCTGGCCTAGCTAAAGGCCCACAAGATTTTGCGGGCCATAATGGGCCGTCCCAGGTAAAGGCCCACAAGATTTTTTTGTGCCATAATGGGCTGGCCTAGGTAAAGGCCCACAAGATTCTTGCGGGTCATAATGGGCCGGCCAGCTAAAGGCCCACGAAATTTTGCCGACATTAATGGGCCGGCCCAGCTGTAGGCCCACAAGATTTTGAGGACCCTAGTAGGCCGGCCCATTAACTGGCTGCCATGTTTTGGGCCAAATGCCGGCCCATATTTGATTCGGTCCATTAATGGCCTGCCACGCTCCGGGCCTAATTGTGACGCCCGGATAATTAGGCTACAGTAATCCCACGTTAACGATGCCACGTCACTTTGATTACTGTTAGTAATCTCGCGTTAGTTCGAAACCGATTCAAATTCAAAATCAAAATCAAGCAAACAATAAAAGTTTTTCAAATATAAAAACTAAAATGTTCAATAAATAGTAGATAAATCAGAGGCTATGATAAAATTGTAAACAACATTATTGAAATTTGATAAGTGACTTAAACAACCTCAAACAGTGGCTGAAAACATTATTTACTAACCTTTTTATTATTAAATAAATAAATATGAAATGATAATTACCCCAAACTAGTTTTTGGTGGTAGGATATATTGTGTTGTGAATTTTGGGCCAACTCTCATATTTTACAAAACTCATTTGGTGCCCAAACAATTAGCCAAAATAGAAAAGGAAATAAATAAAAGAAAAGATAAAAACAGAAAACAAAATAGAAAAAAAGGAGAAAAGCAAAAGACCAGCTCATCCCCCCCCATCGCTGGGCCGTGAGGCCCAGCTGGCCAACCGGCCGGCCCACCAACTCCCCTGGCCATATGGCCTCCCCCAACCCACCTAACCCTAACTCCCCTCCCGCACAATCCCCACCCCACTCTCTCGTCCCTCTCGCCCCCGATCTGGATCGGGGATCAACCCCGACCGCGCCTCGCCGAAGTCGCCGTTGCCGCCCGTGGATTCCGCGGCCCGCTGCCCGCTGCCAAGCTTCGTCGCCAGATCCGTGGCCTCCTCGTCTCCTCCTCACGCTGCCTCGACCACGCCTCCTCGCCGGACGCCATCGCCGTTGTCATCTCCAACGACGCCGCCATCCCCGTCCTCCTCCCCGCGCCCACTGCCCGTGCCCTACTCCTCCTCTGTGAGCCCCCCCCTCCTATCTCTGCCGTGGTCGCGCCCTCTCCCCTCACGCCCGCGCGTTGCGCCCACCAGCCGGCCCCCGTCCTCCGCGCGCGCCCACCCTCGCCGTTTCCGCCGTCGCCGCATCGGCCATGGCCTCGTCCGCCGCTCACGCACGCACGCGCCCGCGCACGCCTGCACCACTCCGCATCGCCCCGCTCACCGCTGCGTGCCCAGCCACGCACGCCTCGCTGCCGCTGCCGCCAGTGTTGGCCACGCTCGCCTCGCCCCGGCTGCGGTCTCCCTCGCCAACCGTGCCGGGCCGTGCCTGCGCTGCTCCCGCGCCGCTGCTCGCCCCGGCGCGCGCCTCCCCTACTTCTTCATCGGCTTGCCCGCGCCGTCACCTGAACCGCGCCGCCTCTGCTCGTCCCGTGCCCCGCCTCCGCCTCTGGCCCCGCAGGCCACCGCCGCGCCGGCGGCCAACCCCGGCACCCCCGCTCGCCGGCGACACCCGCCGTGCCCTGGTTGCCTCGCCCCCCCGACGGGCTCGACCCCGCACGGGGCGCCCGTAACCGCATCGCGGGCAACCGCACGCCCGCTATGGCCCTAGGCCACTGACCGAACGGGGCCCACCCTGAGAAAAAAAAGAAAAGAATTAAAAATAAATAATAAATAAAATCATTAAATTAATTAATTAATTAAAGGATTAATTAACTTAATTAATCTTGCTTAATTAACCTAGTTAATTAACTAAACTAATTAATCCTGATTAGATTAGCCTAAGCAGATAACTAAACCCTACTTAAAATAACAGAGTATGACAGGTGGGTCCCACTAGACCCACGCATCAGTTGACCCAGTCAACCCTTGTTGACTGGTGACGTCAGCATGACATCATGCTAATGTCATAAATCCAAATTTTGAATTAAATTAAATAATTAATTAAATTCCAGAAATTAGTAAAATCTTTAGAAAATCATATCTTTTAATCCGTAACTCGGATTAAATTATTTTCAACATGAAAGTTGCTCAGAACGACGAGACGAATTGAATACGCAGCCCGTTTATTCCGCCACGCATCCCTAGCATAGCGAACACGCAACTTTCCCCCTCTGTTCATCTGTCCGAAAACGCGAAACACCGGGGATACTTTCCCGGATGTTTCCCCCCTTCACCGGTATCACCTCATACCGCGATAGGGCACCCCTAGCACCGATACTTGTCATGTCATGCATCGTCTATGCATCTGTTTGCTTATAATTTATTGTTTCTTCCCTCTTCTCTCCGGTAGACTACGAGACTGACGTCGCTGCTGCCCTGATCGACTACGGTGTTGACGACCACTCTCTCTTGCCAGAGCAACCAGGCAAGCCCCCCCCTTTGATCACCAGATATCGCCTACTCTTCTCTATACTGCTTGCATTAGAATAGTGTAGCATGTTACTGCTTTTCGTTATTCCTATCCTGATGCATAGCCTGTCCTTGCTACTACTGTTGTTACCATTACCTGCTATCCTACTGCTTAGTATAGGATGCTAGTGTTCCATCAGTGGCCCTACACTCTTGTCCGTCTGCCTTGCTATACTACCGGGCCATGATCACTTCGGGAGGTGATCACGGGCATATACTATATGCTTACACTATTACATTACCTGTGATACTGTTCGGAGATGGGGGCTGAAGGGGCAGATGGCTCCATCCCGGTAGAGGTGGGCCTGGGTTCCCGACGGCCCCCGACTGTTACCTTGTGGCGGAGCGACAGGGCAGGTTGAGACCACCTAGGAGAGAGGTGACCTGGCCCTGGTCGGCGTTCGCGGATACTTAACACTCTTAACGAGATCTGGGTTTTTGATCTGAGTCTGGCCATTTGGTCTATACGCACTAACCATCTACGCGGGAGTAGTTATGGTTATCTCGGCGTCGTGGTATCAGCCGAAGCCTTCGTGACGTCAGCGACTGAGCGGCGCGCGCCGGGTTGGAACGTAAGCCTGCTCTTGTATTAAGGGGGCTAGTTCTGCTCCCGGCCGCGTTCGCAACGTGCAGGTGTGCTAAGGGCGATGGGCCCAGACCCCTGTGCGCTTAGGTTTAGACCGGCGTGCTGACCTCTCTGTTGTGCCTACGTGGGGCTGCGACGTGTTGATCTTTCGCGGCCGGGCATGACCCCGAAAAGTGTGTCCGGCCAAATGGGATCAATCGTGTTGGGGTATGTGGTGCACCCCTGCAGGGAAGTTAATCTATTCGAATAGCCGTGATCTTCGGTAACAGGACGACTTGGAGTTGTACCTTGACCTTATGACAACTAGAACCGGATACTTAATAAAACACACCCTTCCAAGTGCCAGATACAACCGGTGATCGCTCTCTCACAGGGCGACGAGGGGAGGATCATCGGTTAGGATTATGCTATACGATGCTACTTGGAGGACTTCAGTCTACTCTCTTCTACATGATGCAAGACGGAAGGCTGCCAGAAGCGTAGACTTCGAAAGGACTAGCTATCCCCCTCTTATTCTGGCTTTCTGCAGTTCAGTCCACTGATATGGCCCTTTACACATATACCCATGCATATGTAGCGTAGCTCCTTGCTTGCGAGTACTTTGGATGAGTACTCACGGTTGCTTTCTCCCTCTTTTCCCCTATCCCTTCTACCTGGTTGTTGCAACCAGATGTTGGAGCCCAGGAGCCAGACGCCACCTTCGACGATGACTCCTACTACACTGAAGGTGCCTACTACTACATGCAGCCCGCTGACGATGACCAGGAGTAGTTTAGGAGGATCCCAGGCAGGAGGCCTGCGCCCCTTTTGATCTGTATCCCAGTTTGTGCTAGCCTTCTTAAGGCAAATTTGTTTAACTTATGTCTGTACTCAGATATTGTTGCTTCCGCTGACTCGTCTATGATCGAGCTCTTGTATTCGAGCCCTCGAGGCCCCTGGCTTGTAATATGATGCTTGTATGACTTATTTTTATTTGTAGAGTTGTGTTGTGATATCTTCCCATGAGTCCCTGATCTTGATCGTACACGTTTGCGTGTATGATTAGTGTACGATTAAATCGGGGGCGTCACAAGTTGGTATCAGAGCCGACTGCCTGTAGGAATCCCTTTTCCAACTCCTTGGCCGAAGTTGAGTCTAGTCATTGCAATACCTTTACTAACATGGCTGTGTGGCCTATGGGCCCACGTCGCCATTGGGTGGTATTAGGATCTTTTACTCCTCGATCTTTACTCCGGAATTCTGAACTCTCTTCTATTCGGGTTAAATGAATTTTGCTAAATCTAACATTAGGATCTCGTTATCACTTTCACCCGGAGAGCCCCTTATTACTGATGATCGTCTGCTGCACGTGAAGACCCTGAAGATACTCACCGCTGTTAACCCGAGAACTTGTGTTCATCGCGTTTACAATTCCCCTTCCACCGTCAACCCTTATGGATAAATACTTGCAGTTGTTATGCCTACATACATCCCTAGTTGGTCTTGTTATTACAAGATACCCCAAAATACTCGTCGTATTTTCGAGAATCCTTTGAGCTTACTGCCTTGCTGTTCTTTGTCACCTGAATACCCCTACGGATAATTCTCGCACTCATCGAGTATCCGCTCATTCCAAGTTGTTCAGGTGTTTCGCCAAAGACTTCAAAATACTATTCGATCTTCCAAAAATCCCGAGCAGCCTATTGCTCTTGAAATTCTCGCTTTCTTAAATTGTGGTTAATCCGATAAGTTTCGTAATCTTATTGGCCTCCCTTGTCAGTATCATTTTAAGTCCGTTGATTCAATATGTTGAGGATGCCCGCATTCCTCAGTCGAATCCTAGGATTCATCCTTCCGGCTCAGGCGTCATTTGGATATGAGTTGGTCCTCGGCCAATTAGATTGCCATCGATTGTACCCCTAAGTCTATTCAACTTGTCCGTCCTTGATCAGAGCGTTTGCTCCTGATCCCTTGATTCGAAAATCATAATTCCTTTGTTATTTAAACGTTGAATTATTCAGATGTTCTGTAAAATGATGCATTTGCGTTCTTTCTTCCTCTGATTGGGTATCGATACTCACATCAGGTCCATTGGGGATCACCATATCCACTGTTGGATTATTATCCGACAATGTCCTTCATAATTAATCACCTTGTGAGTTCTTTCTCCGATACATAATGCCTTTGGTAATTTGTATCCTCTCCTTTTGCCAACCATGCTCTGCTTTCGAGCTGGTAATATTTACTCTCAAAGCTTGTGGTATATGTTTCCACGATACCCTGACGGGTTGAACCTATGCCTTCCTTAATTTGTGTGACCTCGAAAGTTATGCGAGTTATACCCTGCTAACGCTTCGTCAGATAACTTTTCAACACTACAACTTCGAAAAGGGGAGGTAAATGTAAGGTTATGCATTGAAGAAGTGGGAGTCGACCTTGAACTTTGTGTTCATGCCCATGGACATGATGTAGATCTTATTATTAAAGCTTCTCTTAAATTAATTACTCCCTTGGTATAAGTTCATCTTATATCCGGGATCTGGCCTTTTGCAATCGTGGTTCCGACCATGTTCTCCTTTAAATACCATTTCGCGTGCAAGTTTAAGCGCTTGTCTTCTGTAGAGAAATACCCCAGTCCAACCTCTACTTTGATCTGTTATCGGGTATTACCCCCCTGGTATCTCAAGATTATCATGGAACTGCATAACTTCTTATGAGTTCTTCATCAAGTGCTACATTCTCATTGAATTCAATTTTTCATGGGTTCTGAGTTGTTAGTCGCTCAAGAACACCGGTAAGTGAACCGATTCCGCACTCTGGTTCGATAACTCTAAGTAATCTTCATTGCTTATGAGTTTAATAATCCTTCAAGTCATTCCAAGCCTGATCGGCTGTATCATTATCGTGCTAAATTTTAACTATGCTACCTGGTCCTTAATCCCGGAGCACAACTTTCGATGATGAGCTAAGCTTACGTCGACTTTCCACGAAAGATCTTTTTAACTTGAACAACAAGCTGGATTCCGAGTTTGTGGCGTACTCGTGGTTCCAATAACTTTTCGCTTCATCATTCCTTTGACTTGATGTCATCGTCGACCGATTACATCTCCATGAAACCTCTCGACAGAATTTGTCATGATCATCATCACCATTCTTTCTTGGTCCCCGTGTTGTTTCTATTCGGAATACCGACAAATGGTCTGTGATGCGTAAATTCTAAACTTCTAGCAACCCTATTGCTTTAAAGTTATTGGTCTATAGTTTCATGCTACGTCTATGGCTTATTGAATCATCATTCGAACATTGATCGTGCTACCTAGCCCATATTTCGGGTGCACATTTCAACCAATGTTTAACTGTGTATGTTTTCCTCGAGCATACATCACTAAGTCATTTGATCTAGCTTATGTTATCTCCTTGTTCACATAGTTGTGGAAATCCATCTTTTTGGAAATCTCAATGGATTGTCGCTGAGTCAATCAGTCACCTCCTCGCCTCTCCTTGATTTAATGGTGAACCCTTGTTCGGAACTCGCTTCCATAGTTCATTTCCCGAGAACCTTACAATGTCATCTCGACAATTTGTGTTGCATCTTTCTGCTCAGGCATCCTAAGTCTGAGTTATCCCGACACCAATCAGATCTGAATCTCGGTCAGATATGATGGTTGGAACATATTTCCAGGAGTTATAACATCTTTATATGACCCGGTAAGGTGATGTCATGCCTAGCACACCTGGCCGGAGGACTTATGGTTATAGTTCATCCTTTTTAGCAAGGTTATCCATTCTTCCCTGAGGAAATTGTAAGGCTTATTCTACAAGTTGTTCCTGATGGGTCCTTTGAGTATCCAAAATCCGACCTTTGCCTGTTGACCATGTCCATGCTATCTCGAAGCATGTCTGTGGTACTCCGATTTTCAATAAGAGCATTTTAAGCACAATGCTAAATTCTCGTTATCAATTATCCAAACACCATTGTATGGGTAATGTCATGAAATTTCTCTCCCCTTTCCTAGAGGGTTTTCTACGTTATATCCTGTCATGGCTATCATGCTCTGTTTGTCCTTGGGAAGGATATACCCCCTGAAATTTGTGTTTAAACACATATTCCCTCCTATTGTTCTGATTAAACCTGGTAATCACCCTTCCTTTCCATTGGATTGCTTAACCCTTCTTGTGATCTATATTATATAAGCAGTAGTAATCTTCTGCTTATGTAAAACACCTTGGTGTACAACCGTGTCAGTAAGATCCTGTTGCTTTTGTTGATAGCATTCCGGTAACCACCGATGGACGAGAACCCTGCCTATTGGTCCGCCTCGTTCAACGAGCAGGAAAATGGTTATCCTTGTCCCTCGCCCTTGGTACTGATGTTGTTGCTGACATAAATGATACGCTATCCTCTGACATACCTTGCTTACATGATCGTGCAAGACGTCACCGCCCTTCCTACTTTTAACCCACATGGTGGGCCCATAAACCACAGTTCCACATGATCAAAACCTGACTCTCCTATATACCCCCCGTTTCCAAAGTTAATTCCTTGCACTTGGCCTCGTATGTGATTCACGAGCCACCTTCCGAGAAATCATCAATTCTGGTATCAGACACAATACTTATTCCCATTTCTTTGAACCCCTTTTCACATCCTGTTTCAGGCATCAACCGATTGCCTGCCCACTCGAAACTTCCCATGATACCTCCTTACCTTGCTCTCGATATTTTCGTAAGTTTCAATTCGAGAGTTACTTCTGCCACCTTCCTCGATTTTATCTACCAGATAGTCGACCTTGCAGAGGTCTGTTCTCCCAGAATGCCCACCCTTTATTCTTTCGTAAGAACAATGGAGATCCTGAAGGAAGGATGACGACTTCATCAGGATAACCTGAAGTAGACAAACGAAGACTTCAATGTAATGGATTGACCTCTTCGAGAAGAGCAACCAACACTGAGAAGACCCGTTAGAATTTTGTAACCAAACCCCTTTCCCCTTACTCCCGCTCCTAAATCTCGGGACGAGATTTCTTGTAGTGGAGGAGAATTGTGACGCCCGGATAATTAGGCTACAGTAATCCCACGTTAACGATGCCACGTCACTTTGATTACTGTTAGTAATCTCGCGTTAGTTCGAAACCGATTCAAATTCAAAATCAAAATCAAGCAAACAATAAAAGTTTTTCAAATATAAAAACTAAAATGTTCAATAAATAGTAGATAAATCAGAGGCTATGATAAAATTGTAAACAACATTATTGAAATTTGATAAGTGACTTAAACAACCTCAAACAGTGGCTGAAAACATTATTTACTAACCTTTTTATTATTAAATAAATAAATATGAAATGATAATTACCCCAAACTAGTTTTTGGTGGTAGGATATATTGTGTTGTGAATTTTGGGCCAACTCTCATATTTTACAAAACTCATTTGGTGCCCAAACAATTAGCCAAAATAGAAAAGGAAATAAATAAAAGAAAAGATAAAAACAGAAAACAAAATAGAAAAAAAGGAGAAAAGCAAAAGACCAGCTCATCCCCCCCCATCGCTGGGCCGTGAGGCCCAGCTGGCCAACCGGCCGGCCCACCAACTCCCCTGGCCATATGGCCTCCCCCAACCCACCTAACCCTAACTCCCCTCCCGCACAATCCCCACCCCACTCTCTCGTCCCTCTCGCCCCCGATCTGGATCGGGGATCAACCCCGACCGCGCCTCGCCGAAGTCGCCGTTGCCGCCCGTGGATTCCGCGGCCCGCTGCCCGCTGCCAAGCTTCGTCGCCAGATCCGTGGCCTCCTCGTCTCCTCCTCACGCTGCCTCGAGCACGCCTCCTCGCCGGACGCCATCGCCGTTGTCATCTCCAACTACGCCGCCGTCCCCGCCCTCCTCCCCGCGCCCACTGCCCGTGCCCTACTCCTCCTCTGTGAGCCCCCCTCCCTCCTATCTCTGCCGTGGTTGCGCCCTCTCCCCTCACGCCCGCGCGTTGCGCCCACCAGCCGGCCCCCGTCCTCCGCGCGCGCCCACCCTTGCCGTTTTCGCCGTCGCCGCATCGGCCATGGCCTCGTCCGCCGCTCACGCACGCACGCGCCCGCGCACGCCTGCACCACTCCGCATCGCCCCGCTCACCGCTGCGTGCCCAGCCACGCGCGCCTCGCTGCCGCTGCCGCCAGTGTTGGCCACGCTCGCCTCGCCCCGGCTGCGGTCTCCCTCGCCAACCGTGCCGGGCCGTGCCTGCGCTGCTCCCGCGCCGCTGCTCGCCCCGGCGCTCGCCTCCCCTACTTCTTCATCGGCTTGCTCGCGCCGTCACCTGAACCGCGCCGCCTCTGCTCGTCCCATGCCTCGCCTCCGCCTCTGGCCCCGTAGGCCACCGCCGCGCCGGCGGCCAACCCCGGCACTCCACCGCTCGCCGGCGACACCCGCCGTGCCCTGGTTGCCTCGCCGGCGACACCCGCCGGCGACACCCGTAACCGCATCGCGGGCAACCGCACGCCCGCTATGGCCCTAGGCCACTGACCGAACGGGGCCCACCCTGAGAACAAAAAAAAAGAAGAAGAAAAGGAATTAAAAATAAATAATAAATAAAATTATTCGATTAATTAATTAATTAAAGGATTAATTAACTTAATTAATCTTGCTTAATTAATGTAATTAATTAACTAAACTAATTAATCCTGATTAGATTAGCCTAAGCAGATAACTAAACCCTACTTAAAATAACAAAGTATGACAGGTGGGTCCCACTGGACCCACGCATCAGTTGACCCAGTCAACCCCTGTTGACTGATGACGCCAGCATGACATCATGCTGATGTCATAAATCCAAATTTTGAATTAAATTAAATAATTAATTAAATTCCAGAAATTAGTAAAATCTTTAGAAAATCATATCTTTTAATCCGTAACTCGGATTAAATTATTTTCAACATGAAAGTTGCTCAGAACGACGAGACGAATTTGAATACGCAGCCCGTTTATCCGCCACGCATCCCTAGCATAGCGAACACGCAACTTTCCCCCTCTGTTTCATCTGTGCGAAAACGCGAAACACCGGGGATACTTTCCCGGATGTTTCCCCCCTTCACCGGTATCACCTCATACCGCGATAGGGCACCCCTAGCACCGCTACTTGTCATGTCATGCATCGCTATGCATCTGTTTGCTTAAATATTTATTGTTTCTCCCCCCTCTTCTCTCCGGTAGACTACGAGACTGACGTCGCTGCTGCCCTGATCGACTACGGTGTTGACGACCACTCTCTCTTGCCAGAGCAACCAGGCAAGCCCCCCCCCCTTTGATCACCAGATATCGCCTACTCTTCTCTATACTGCTTGCATTAGAATAGTGTAGCATGTTACTGCTTTTCGTTATTCCTATCCTGATGCATAGCCTGTCCTTGCTACTACTGTTGTTACCATTACCTGCTATCCTACTGCTTAGTATAGGATGCTAGTGTTCCATCAGTGGCCCTACACTCTTGTCCGTCTGCCTTGCTATACTACCGGGCCGTGATCACTTCGGGAGGTGATCACGGGCATATACTATATGCTTACACTATTACATTACCTGTGATACTGTTCGGAGATGGGGGCTGAAGGGGCAGATGGCTCCATCCCGGTAGAGGTGGGCCTGGGTTCCCGACGGCCCCCGACTGTTACCTTGTGGCGGAGCGACAGGGCAGGTTGAGACCACCTAGGAGAGAGGTGACCTGGCCCTGGTCGGCGTTCGCGGATACTTAACACTCTTAACGAGATCTGGGTTTTTGATCTGAGTCTGGCCATTTGGTCTATACGCACTAACCATCTACGCGGGAGTAGTTATGGTTATCTCGGCGTCGTGGTATCAGCCGAAGCCTTCGTGACGTCATCGACTGAGCGGCGCGCGCCGGGTTGGAACGTAAGCCTGCTCTTGTATTAAGGGGGCTAGTTCTGCTCCCGGCCGCGTTCGCAACGTGCAGGTGTGCTAAGGGCGATGGGCCCAGACCCCTGTGCGCTTAGGTTTAGACCGGCGTGCTGACCTCTCTGTTGTGCCTACGTGGGGCTGCGACGTGTTGATCTTTCGCGGCCGGGCATGACCCCGAAAAGTGTGTCCGGCCAAATGGGATCAATCGTGTTGGGGTATGTGGTGCACCCCTGCAGGGAAGTTAATCTATTCGAATAGCCGTGATCTTCGGTAACAGGACGACTTGGAGTTGTACCTTGACCTTATGACAACTAGAACCGGATACTTAATAAAACACACCCTTCCAAGTGCCAGATACAACCGGTGATCGCTCTCTCACAGGGCGACGAGGGGAGGATCATCGGTTAGGATTATGCTATACGATGCTACTTGGAGGACTTCAGTCTACTCTCTTCTACATGATGCAAGACGGAGGCTGCCAGAAGCGTAGACTTCGAAAGGACTAGCTATCCCCCTCTTATTCTGGCTTTCTGCAGTTCAGTCCACTGATATGGCCCTTTACACATATACCCATGCATATGTAGCGTAGCTCCTTGCTTGCGAGTACTTTGGATGAGTACTCACGGTTGCTTTCTCCCTCTTTTCCCCTATCCCTTCTACCTGGTTGTCGCAACCAGATGTTGGAGCCCAGGAGCCAGACGCCACCTTCGACGATGACTCCTACTACACTGAAGGTGCCTACTACTACATGCAGCCCGCTGACGACGACCAGGAGTAGTTTAGGAGGATCCCAGGCAGGAGGCCTGCGCCCCTTTTGATCTGTATCCCAGTTTGTGCTAGCCTTCTTAAGGCAAATTTGTTTAACTTATGTCTGTACTCAGATATTGTTGCTTCCGCTGACTCGTCTATGATCGAGCTCTTGTATTCGAGCCCTCGAGGCCCCTGGCTTGTAATATGATGCTTGTATGACTTATTTTTATTTGTAGAGTTGTGTTGTGATATCTTCCCGTGAGTCCCTGATCTTGATCGTACACGTTTGCGTGTATGATTAGTGTACGATTAAATCGGGGGCGTCACACTAATAGTGACCCATATGAGATCCGACCCGTTAAAAGGCTACCACGTTATGGGACAAATTACGCCCCAGATCAGGTCCGGCCCTTTAAGAGGCTTTGGGCTCAATTATGGCCCATATCAGATTCGGCCCGTGAACTAGACACTATGCTTTTGGGCCCACTTGCTAAAGGCCCACTTAGTAATTCGGCCTGATATTAGTTTTGGCCTATTAAGGGCCCGTTTAACATTTCGGCCCTATATTAATTTCGGCCTGTTAAAAGCCCGTCATATAGTTGGGCCTAACTACGACCCGGTTTGCATCCGGCCTGCTCGCAGCCGATATCTGATTGGGCCAAACAAGGACCCAGACAATTTTGGCATGTTAGAAGCCCGTGATTTGATTCGCACAATCATGGACCGGGGTTCATTTCGGGCTGCTGCGTAACTAGTAGGAATTAAGAACAAACCTACTCTATACAGTAAAGAAATTACGACATAGTAACTAAGAATAAACCTACACTACACAATAAAGGATTTAAGGTATATTACATCCACTGGGCATCAAAGTTCGTCACTAGTGATCATAAAGCGCAACGAAGAAGCATATTACAAAAACTGGGCACCATTGCAGCGTAACAAAATAATACTGAACCGAGACCACTTCCAAGACAGTTCAAGAAAGGTTAGCCTTGCGGGGGAACTGCTGCACAAGCTGCTGAGCAAGGCTGTGAGATCGGCCTAGCATGTCGGTCATAGCTTCCAGGTGTAGCTGTTTAGCGATGAGGTTCTCATTGGTGTTCTCCGCAATCTTTCTTAGAGATAGGACTTCAAGTCTAAGTTGAGTTGCAGAATGCCTTTCTGCTAGAACTTGGGACTGAAAAAGTCGAACTGATTCAGACAACGAATTCTGTGAGCTTGTCTGACTGTTAGTCTCAAGTAACTTGAACATTGCATCAAGACAAGACTTTGGGGTTGTCTCGCTATCTTCAAGATGTTTTGCCTTCTTTGCTGCAATATATGTTGGGTTTATCTCACAGCCTTCAGCAGACTTGTGCATGTCATCAGGCATATCACCCTGAAACAAAGCAGAGAGATGACAGGTTTTGCACGTGTATAAACAAAGATGATAACTGTTCTGTCAATTCTATCCAATTTCAAATTAGAAAATAAAGAGTATGTTCAAAATATCAATAGCACAATTTGGCATTGTTCATAATGCGGGGAGCTTCACCACACTACTGGATTACCATGTCAACATAACAAGCATAGATGAAGGGCAAAGAAAATCATTGTATCCATTTTGGATAATGTACATGACATGTTGTTCATATCACCAGCCACATCAGTAAGATAAAACAGGAGATGACAAGGTGCAAACGTGGGCTGCTTCACCACACACTGGATTATAGATCCACAAAAACAAGCATACATATAGGGAGTATTAAGTAATGTGCATGGTATGAATAAGGAATTTGGTTTTACAAGTAAAACTTAGAACTTACGGTTCTCACGAACATGCATTTTGGTAGAAACAACAAACTAAACAGCAGTAAACGATATGGAGTATGAGCAAATTAAACAGCAGTTGAGGATAAAGGCTTTAGAAGGACTGACTTACATTAATAGTTAACACTGGCTTTATAATGCCCTTCTCCATGGCAAGGGAAGGATAACTCAAGAATTTCAGCACAAAATCTTCTTCATAAGCATTGCCTGTACTCTACATTTTGTAGAGAGTAATTATAGATATGATAATACTGGAAGGGATAGAGGATAATGAAGATAAGATGCAGATTGATGCTACATAATCAACTACCAATCCCTGGAAGTACAAGCTTTATAGGACAAAATGTACTGACAAGAGCAATGGGCTACACTTCTGCACTGGCATTGTCTGTGTATTCTACTTGTTGGTAATATTAAATATAGATCTGATCTTTTTTAGTAAATGGTGGGCGAGGGAGATAAGATGCAGAATGCTGCAAAATGAACCAATCCCTCTTCCCATAATACAAGAGTGTTTTGAACACTGGTGTACTGTACAAAACGTTCTTATATTATGGGATGGAGGGAGTAGCTGTTAATGTAAGTACAGTGATAGACCACGTTCAGTCCTTACAAGAGGACTGCAGAGCTAAACCTCTTCAAAAGCATTGGGTTGATTCTAAATTTATGTAAGATTCCATACGGATCTTATAATGTCCACCAAATGGACGATTACGAGGCTAACATGTGCACTGATGCTACATAATCAAACAGCTATGAAAGTAAGTATGGTCATACAGGGCAAGAGGTACTCACAAGAGCAATGTAGTGTGCAGTATAGTTGTGAGATTCTGTGGTCCCTTGAGAACGAATGTTCTTCTGCTAACAGTTTTCATACAAGTGAGACATTAAGGCAAATGCAGAAATGTAGTTCAAATTGTGATGTGATATCATAGACAGTACCTTACGCTGCAGCCGAGACCAATGTGTAACAACATTATTCCAGTCACCGTCGGATAAATGTAGCACCGGAGACTATACAGAAATTTCGTTCAGAGGCTTGCCATCGAAGTGCGCTTGCCTCAGGTAGGAATGATACTTCATCAACGAGTGCTTGAAAAGCGCAACCAACCCTTGCTCGTCATCACAATCCAGTTTGCGCCTCGCCTATTTAAAAGAATGAAATCTTGTGTCTTCTGTCAGCAGAAACATATGCAGTAATGACCATGAATAACATTAGTACATTACTTACGCGTAAGTTGCAGAGCAAGACTGGAAATTGTTCTGTGTCTATGGTATAATCTTTCCATGAAGGAAAGATGCGCACAAAGTTCTTGACAACAACATAAGCTTCGTCTTCTAAACTGGGAAGAAATGGAACAGGGGTCCTATTTGCTGCAATTGGGGCTCTCTCTGGTTCAAAAAGGGATTTGGCAACTGGATTTGGTGTACTCTTTGCTGGAATGGGGGTTTTGCGTCATACAGCTGGTGCTATGTCAACTGGCATAATTTTACTGTTTGCTGTAGTTGGGGTCTGCTGAGTTGGGGCATCAGAAATGACCAGTGTAGTAGGGCTAGAGTCTGCTAGAGTTGGGGTATTTTGTGGGTCAGGTGATATTGCAACTACACCTAATGGGCTATTTGATTTATCAGGTGCCACTACCTTTTCCAAATACTTTGCTTGTGCTCCTCCACGATCAGCAATCGCCCTCTTCCTTTTGAACGTCTGACACGCAAGAACAACATTTGAATGGATAAATATGGTATGATGACAGATGGAATATGTACTGAAAATGGATAGTCAGGGCGTATTCACATACACGATGTGTAAACTAAGCTAATGGCAGTTCAACAAAGTAGAAGCAATGCAAAGCATCAGTTGCAAGATATGTGCGAGCAATGTAACCTTGGAAAGTTAGAGCAAGTACCTTGATGTGTGAATAAGATAGGGCATCTTCCTCTGACTCCTCCACTAGGGAGCTACATTGACTTAGGTCTCCCTCTAGCTCTGAATCACTGTTAGGATCATATTCTGAGCATGAATCTGTAGGTGGAGAGTGTTTGCATTGCATTGCATCCAGACTTGATTTCAGTCCCTTAATGCCAAGTTTGACAGCCATGGCATTGTTTTGCTTTATTCTTTTCATGCGCGCAAGCTCATAATCATTATGATGCTGTTCAGAATCCGAGATTCATGAAAACATAAAAAGTAGTCAGATTATCTATGGAATGCATTGCGGTTTCAACTCGGAGAGTGTCTCCCTATAAACCCCTGCATATGCAAAGTTCACCTCCCCAACCGTGCTGACCAGACCACACACAGAGATACACACCCGAGCGGCGGACATGCATTTTCGAAACTAATTTAGGAACATTTAGCTGACCAATTAAACAACTCTGTTTTAATAATATCAGATTAGTATTTGAACAACTAAGCTTGTTTAGCTTGATGGGTGGAGCAGTGTTATTATGACATGAAGCATGTATTCTGATCGTATAGTGATCATAAAAGGGGGAAACTCTAAGCATATATTTTTTAGCAAAAGAGGGTTTCCCCTCTGATTTCTATTAAAGAAACCACCACAGAACCAACATGATCAATTAAACCCTAAGCATGATCAATTAAACCGTATTATGGCTGTGGCATGGCAGATTTGAAGCTGCAAACCGGAGAAATGATATTTAGCATCCATTGTTTGCTTCGAACTAAGAACTAAATTCTAAGAGCTGAAAAGAAAGTAGAGTAACCAAGTTAAGATCTATTTTCTAGTTGAGATCAAAAATTTGAGGAGATATGAAGTACCACCTCTTTTGCGGCGCTGTGTAGGCATCGGGGGTGCAATGGCTGTCGGTGGCGTTGAAGCAGATCTGCGACAGTAGACGGGTGCATTGGGGGATAAGTCCCGTTGCGGTGGAAGAGAAGGTCGTGTGAACGGCCCTGACAAAGAGGACGACGACGCCGATGAAGCGAGAGGACGCGATGCAAGGCTATTGGTCCGTCACCATGGATGAGAAACGTCCATCTCTAGCAGTGGATGATGCAGTCTTGGTAGGCGCTCCGGCATGGTGGAGGACGGTGGCGATGGATGTGGTGGAGGACGGCGGCGATGGATGGGGTGGCGGACGGAGGCTGGTGTGGGAATGGGGTGTTCTAGCACGGACGGTGTATGAATGGGAAAATGGAGGGAGAGGTACAGGGAACCATGTTTTCGGGACGCGGCTGTCTGAAATATGGGAAAGTTACGAACTTATCCCCCGTTTCAAATTTGGACGTCTCGTCGGTTGGGGATAGGACGGTAATCTCGCATCTCCCAAATATTTGCCGGTAACTATTTCGGGTGAGGAGAGGGTGTTTTCCCGCCCACGGTTGGCGCCCACGGTGTATGAACGGGGCTGACAGGTAGGGCGGTCGTGTCATGTCTGATGGAAGTTACACATCTGCCCCTATTTAAAATATTAGCCTACATCTATTTTGGACGAGGAGAGGGTGTTTCGCCGCCCACCGTGTATGAATGGGGAATGGAGGGAGAAACAGAGGTCTTTCGGACGAGCTTGAATCAAATGAGTTTTGCCGCCCATGTTTGACGCCCACCGTGTCGGAATGGGCTCAGAGGCGGTCGTGTCACGTCTAATTGAAGTTACTAACCTACCCATATTTAGAGCAGTGGAAATCGGGCCGATGGATTGTCCGTGTAATGGGTAGACAGTAATTTCCATCTCCCAAACACTTGGCTTCGGGCAGTCGATGTGGGAGTGGACATTTTGCTGTTTCTTTTGAATTTTGGGACAATAAGCATCCACGTTTACCCTGGCAACTAAATTCGAATCCATTTTGTATTCCTATATGAATCTTTATAAATCATTCTATGTGTTTTTATATATCTTCAAAAGGACGACAAAGATGTATTCCACTGTCATATATGAATATGGTTTACAAATGCCGATACTCAAATTCAGAAACTAGAATCCAGTTTAAGGTGAATTCGAATATTTGGAACACTTCATGTCCAACTCAAATGTCACACGCATCATAATGTGTACTCCCATTTAGATATATACACAAGCGATGTATCAAGATTCAAATACCGAGTCAATCATCCAAGAATGTACGGAACTAACAGACATATAAACACTTATAGAGTATATGGATCAATAATACAACTAACATACATAAGCCACTCTGTTGTACTTTTTTTTGGCTACAACAGCATCCTTTTTTTATCCAGCATCTTGGCCCTTTCCGATGCGTGCCACTTATGGTCCATCTATACTACTATTGCTGAATGCACATTCAGCCCGATTGGCATATTTGTAGGTCTGGCACAGCAATCCAAATGAAATGTCTCCGAGTCTTATCAATTAATACAGACTTGTGCTCAAATAAAATTGCAAACAAAAAAAACAATTATTACATGATTTCTAAAACAAATGGTTTGATTGATTACATGAATAGACAACACAAAGGTTATTCAACTATGGAAAAAACATTTCACCTATGATTTACCAAGTAGGAATTTAATTTCCTTTTTTCCTTCAGGACCTTAACAATCTGGCCGTCTCAGCTTGCTTCGTTTTGAAATCCACCAAATATTTAATGGTTTTCTTGAGTACTGCTTGTGATTGTGCTGTTTGCTTCCTCAACATGCCAACTTCATCTCTAAGTGTAGAAGCCGAATCTCTTTCTACCACTAGTTTAGCCTCTAGAGCATCAGCAGTTGGCAATTCATAATGCACGATTGGGCCGGTGCCACTGTTGTGGGATGATGCAACGTCCATGGGGACCTCACTCTTTGATCTTAGGCTAACCTGTTTTGCCATTAAAGTTCTGATTGGATTCAGAAAAGTTGAAGTTAGCAAAACATCTCAACTGGGAGTTATTACAGCAAACCAGTTAAAGAAACAAGGAATTAAAGAGTTTCAATTGGATGCTGAAAAGTAGTTATTAACATCATTGTAACCCGCTGTTGCAGCATCAAAGCAGTTAAACAAACAAGTAGATATTTAAGTTAAGGCAAACAGGTAATTCTTAACAGTAAGTATCAAACACATAGATAGGCGCAGTCTACAATATGATTAACAGGCTATGCCATTATGTAATCAGTAGCAAACTAAATTAAGCCAAGCAACGTAATTGAACAATTTTGCAATAAGTGGCTAACTAAAATTCCAAGAAGCAGGTAACTGAACTGACGCTAGTTCTTTGTACAGGCACACTGCAACTTCTTTTTCGCTTACAAGGTTGTACGAAGGAGTCCATGGCATCAATTGCTTGGATACGCAGTCCCAATACTTCTTTCTTCCCACACTGCATGGATAAGTCGAATGGTTAATCTGGTAAGATGGTGCATCCTTGATATGTTATATGAGGACGTGTACTCAGACTAGTTGTAGCCAAACACATCACACTGGCTTTTACTGTATATTTCATGCGATTACTTTTGGCATATCGAGATCTAAGCAATCTACAATAGGATGAAAAGACTGGCATCCTTCACATTATTGGCGAACTCAGTTCATAGAAACAAGCAATTCAACCATTCTGTGGGTAAATCAAAACCGCCACTGGAATATTTTTCACTATCCAATCATACACGCAAAAAGGGGCGACGCCACCATAGGGGCTGGTATGGGCGGCCGCCTCAGGTGGCTGGAAAGTGTGCACCTAGTTTGAGTCGTCCAGGTTGGCCCATGCTAGTTTTGTTCGTCCCAACGCACGAGCAGGCAATGTAAAAAATGAAGAAAAATGTTTCAATTTGGATGGGCCAATAACATAAGTGCAAGGCAGGCCCTATAGCAGGCTCGCGGCCCAGACGAGCACCTCCCATATTGATCGACAGCAGGAAAAATCCCAATTCATTCGCTCCAGCCTCCAGTCTGGTTCGCTCCTAACCTAGCCGCCGCTGGACAGACCGACATAGCACTTCCTCGCGCCCTCGTTGGAGGGCGGTCGCCGGGCTTCAAGCGAACGGAAGGACAAGAAGATGAAGATCCAACCCTGGGTGTAGCCTGCGTGGGAGGCAGCGGCGGCAGCACGGGCATGGCATCGAGCTTGCACAAAGGGACAGTCGCAGCTTGCAAGAGTAGCATGCGCAACGAGCAGGTACATCACATCCCTGATTATATCTAATTCAACTCTTCAATTTCTGGCCAATAGTTAAACCTAATGGTGTTGTAAAACTGCTTGTATGTAGGGAATCTATGAGAAAATGAAACCAATTTCTACTTATTTTATAACTCCCCCAATCAATACTGAACTGACTGAATCTGATGTATCTAATCAAGTTTCCGGTGCAAACGTACAAGCTCATGTTGTTCTTGAGCCTACAGTGTCTAATGAACAGACTGCTAATGAAGGATTTGATGCAAACATTTTACATGCTCCTGGTGATGAACATATAGTGTCTAATGAGGGATCTAATGCAAGCATTTTGCAAGCTCATTGAAGGATTTAGTGTCTAATGATGATCTACTATGTTGAGTGAGACAGAGATTTGCAGGCACTGATGACAAGCAAATTATAGTGCATTTTCATAGCTTGAGGAAACATCGAGGACATGTACCAGAAAGTCCCCGTATCATGACAACATAGCATAAATACTTTTCTAATCTGTTGTTTGAAACTATTGGCATACTTGTGCAGGATAGATATATTGATATGCAGTTTGCGCACTGGTTATACGTGCAATTACACTTCGATATTTTCAGCCAGAGAACGAATAATTCAAGCAGGAACAGACCATGTTTGTAGTCCTTGTACACCATGTTGCATTTTGTGTTTTTTGGTGCTTGCATCATTTAGTGTTTATAATCTGAACTACTTTGGATCATTAGCTGGTTTTCAAAGTGCATGTAGCTTCACATTTCTCAAGTTATGTTGATTTCCGGAGTGCAAGTGCCTTCGTATTTTTTAAGTTAAATGTTCGCCCCTGGTAACTTGAATTCGTGGATCAACCACTACACACAAATCATACACGAATGCCAGTACGAATTAAATGAAATGCAGGGACTTACGCTAGCTCGTTGTACAGGCTCACTGTAGCTCTGCTTGCGCTTGGGATGTTCCATGTACAAGTCCATGTTACCACTTGCTTGGATGTGCAGGCCTTGTGCTCCTTGCATCCCCCTCTGCATTTTTGACACGGCGAATGTTTGGTCAAATAAGAGGAATCGACCTTGATGTTGTACCGGAGGACAAATACTTACAAGGTTATACGGGTGTGCAGGATGTGTACCTGATCCCGTAGCTCCATCATGCTTCGCTAAAATATGGATTTGCTTGTTTCAGATGATATCTCCAGAAGAAATAAGAGTTAAGGTCAGAGTTGCATAGGCGTGTAAGCTAAGAGAGCAGTGAAAGGATATCCAAACATCATCGGAACAGTGCACAAGGGAGTGATGTGTGGATACCTAGTTCGGGCCGAAGTTTGGGCCGGCGTTTGGGCATGCTCGCCTAGCTAGAGTGCGGGTCACTTCAGAGCCGTTGAGGGTGATGCGCTGGCGTTGGCTGGCCACGCATGGATGCAGATCTTGAGTGGCAGCGGAGCGCTACGATGCGGTGGATGAGACCGTTGGTGAAGCCCCAACGGCCTCGGGGGGGGGGGGGGGGATGTGCGATGATGTGCTCGGTGAAGTAGCCCCGGTGAGCTGGGAGACGGTGTCAGTGAAGCGCACCTGATGCGGTGGAACTCGGTGTCTGTGAGGCACGTCGGTTGCGGCGGCCGACGTTGTCGGTGGACCACCCGGTGCGGTGGACGAGGGCGTAGATGAGGTAGCTCCGGTGCGATGGTGAAGCACGACCATCGTCTTCGTCATCGCCGTCCAGCACAGAGGTGGGGAACGGTGGGGAAAGAGACGAGACGAGGGGCGATTCGAGGGTTGGCGGCGAATTAGGGATTTGAGCAATCTGGGCGCGGAAGGGGACGGTGGAGAAGAGAGGATTTTCAGGGCTAGAATTGGGGCCGCCAGATATTTCAATCCGAAACATGGAAGCGTGAACTTATATTGTCGTCGTCCTTTTGGGGGGGGGGGCGGAGGGGGGATGGGTGACTGGGTGCTACGCGTTCGTCCGACACACACGACCACCCCGACAGGACTATGCTTCGGTGCCTTAAGGCACCTGCCTTTGTGTCCATGACATATGGGCCCAACAGGTGGCTGGCCCACATGTCAGTGACCCAAAGGCAGTTGCCTTTAAGGCACCGAAGCAGCGTCCACCCCGACATGACCCTGGTTTGCCTGGTGTGCCTACATTTGAGAATGCAAACGGATCTTCTTTCATTTGCAAACGAATCTGTATGTATTACCATGCCCATGTTTTCCTTGCAATAATTAGTCATTCGAAACGAAATACTCCATCCGTTCACTTTTGTAAGTCGTTTCAGACAACTTAAAACAAACTGTTTTGCACATTGTCTGAAATGTCTTCAAGGTCTTATAAAAGTGAATAGAGGGAGTACTATAAATTAATTAATGAGGAGTTATTTGAAAAAGAATCGAAACGGTACCCACGCTAATGTGGATTAAAGTGTGTGTCACATAATTAGTTATTTGAATTAGAGTGTGTGTCATGTAGTTAGTTATTTGAATTAGAGTGTGTGTCACTGTAAGTGCATCTAGTGCCACCCCTAGTTGGTTTTGGAGTATTGACGACAAACCTGGTTGAGGGACTAATGTGTTTGTGAGAATTGCAGGATAACACAGGTAGAAGTCCCTCATTGATTCGGTTTTCCTACCAGAGATGACCCCTAAAAATGTATGAAGACATTGAAGTCAAAGGTGGTATGTGAAGACA
Organism: Triticum urartu; assembly: GCF_003073215.2. Taxonomy (NCBI): domain Eukaryota; kingdom Viridiplantae; phylum Streptophyta; class Magnoliopsida; order Poales; family Poaceae; genus Triticum; species Triticum urartu. The sequence goes on from NC_053027.1 coordinate 471,581,870, forward strand.
TTCACATTGAAGACTATGACAAGGGAGGACATCGTGTGAAGACTATGGAGCGCGAAGACTTAGCAGTTTCGTCGTTCTGTGTTTTTCTTTGTTGAGTCATAGGAACCACCGTACTGTTAAGTGGGGTCCAAGAGAACCAGTCAGAATGACTGAAGTGATGCTTAACCAAAATCCTATGTCTTCGAGTGAAGACAACGAGAGCAAATCTTATCCAGAGTTGGATAAGTCAGCTTTGCTTGTCGCCCAAGTAAAGTTGCCGTGTGTGTTTGAAATCTGACTGTTGGAACACGTGTCAGTTCCTTAGTGACCAAGGGTCATTTCGGACAAATCAGGTCGGGTTGCCTAGTGGCTATAAATAGCCCACCCTCTACAACCATAAACGGTTGGCTGCTTAGAGTTAGTGTACGGCTTTTCTCGTTTGAGAGCAACCCACCTCGAAGCCTTTGAGAGAGAATTCCTTGCGAGGATAAAGCCCTAACCACCCAGAGCCAAAGAGTGTTAGGCATCACTGAAGTCTTCCTATCTATGTGATCTGAAGACTTATTACACTTGAGGACTGTGAATCCTCCAGCCGGTTAGGCGTCGCGTTCTGAGCATCCAAGAGTCATTGTGGATCGCCGGTGAACGAAGTCTGTGAAGGTTTGGGAGTCTACCTTGAAGACTTACCAGAGTGATTGGGCGAGGACTGGGTGTCCTTAGCTCAAGGGGAATAAGGTGAAGACGCAGTCTTCTGAGTTGAATCTCAGCCTCCCTAACCAGACGTATAGTTGTCACAGCAACTGGAACTAGTCCAACAAATCATTGTCTTCAACGAGTCACTGGTTTCATCCTTCCCTCTCCTTTACTTACGGTTGGCCCTGGTGAAGTCATTGTATGATTGCATTATCTTTTGTCTTCACTGAGTGACTGCTTGTTCTGATTGGCTTCACACTATCTTCCTATCTGATCTAAACTGCCTAGCTGCTATTAGTCATTGTGCTTTCACTTCATTGAATATTTGACTATGGCTTGCTTAGTGTAGTCTACCTTCTGCTGCATGGTAATAGGTTTATTTCTATCGTTTGTCTTCGAAACTTCCATGTTTTGAAGACTTTCATAAAAATCGCCTATTCACCCCCCCTCTAGTCGATCACTAGCACTTTCAATTGGTATCAGAGCAAGGTACTCCCTTGTTCTGTGTGACTCGGTTTAACCACCTGGAGTTTTAGCTATGTCGACTGCAGGGATAATCAAAGTCTCCGCTGCGTGCCCAGTCTTCGATGGAACTGAATATCCCTACTGGAAGAATAAGATGCGCATGCATCTTGAAGCCATTGATGTCGACCTATGGTATGTCGTCAAGAATGGTGTTCCCAAGGCTGGTGAAGGTGTCACCGCTGCTGATGTCAAGAAGTTCGTTCAACTGGACTCCACTGCCAAGAACATCATCTGTGGTCATCTGACCAAAGGACAGTATGGCCGTGTGAGTGCTTTGGAAACATCTAAGCTAGTCTGGGACTGGCTCTCCAAGGTCAACGAAGGCGTCTCAACCCAGAGAGATCAGAGAATCAATGTCCTTCGCAACCTCTTCAACCGTTTCAAGAGAAATGACAATGAGAATGTCCAGCTCACGTTTGATCAACTCACTGACATCACCAATGAGCTTCAAGCCCTCGGCGCTACTAAGATCACCAAGCATGAAGTCGTCAAGACACTCCTGAGATCACTTGACAGCTCGTTTGACACCCTAGCCCTGATGATTCAAGAACGTCCTGACTTCAAGACACTCGATCCGTCTGACATACTTGAGAGGCTCAACACACATGAGTTTCAGCTTTCTGAGAAAAGAGACATCTACGGTCCCAACTATGGGCGAACTCGTGCCTTGAAGGCAAAAGCTGTCTCCTCATCCGAAGAAGAATCTGATAGCAGTTCTGATGATCCTGAAGACATTGGAAAGGAGCTTGCTATGCTTGTGAAGAAGTTCCAAAAATTCACCAAGAAGAAAGGCTTCAGAAAGTCCTCACGATCAAGCTCAAGGAATGATGAAGCTTCTGCTCATGACTACAAGAAGAGAACATTCCACAAGTGCAAGAAACCTGGCCACTACATCTCTGAGTGTCCGCGGTGGGACAATGAGAACAAGAAGAAAAAGAAGAGCAAGGAGTATGATTCTGATGACAAGAAGAAGAAGAAATACTCAAAGTCTTCTTCCAAGTCTTCTTCAAAGTCTTCATCACACAAGAAGAACTCATCTGGCAAGGCTCGTGCGTTTGTTGGCAAGGAAATGGATTCAGAGGAGGAGTCCGCTTCTGAGGAGGCGGAGGTGGAGTCTGAGGAGGAGTCTGATTCTGGCGTGGCAAGTCTGGCTACAGCCTACGTTGCCAAGTCCATCTTCAACACTGAAGACAATGACTACGTCACCAACGCCGATGCTAATGACAAGGACAACTCCACTCCCACCTACTGCTTCATGGCACGTGGTGCCAAGGTAAACTCACGCGCCACTCACTATCAAACATCAAGTGAAGATGACTCTGATTGTGGTTCCAAACCCAGCTACAAAACACTTGCTAAAATTGCAACTGAACAACAGAAAGCTATGGAACATATTCAAAAACTATTAGACAAAAGCGATGACCTGTTAGACGCTGAAATGACTCGATCTCAGTACTTAATTGAAGACATAAAAAATCTTCATGTTAAGTATGAGGAACTTGAAAGTCGTCATGAAACGCTCTCAACAACTCATGAAAAGCTTTCCTATGATTATCTTCAAAGGAAGCAAGATCTTGAGAAATTGAGAGCGGCTCATGGAGATCTTCAAAAGGAAAATGAGTCACTTCGCGCCAAACAGATCAGTTCCGCTCAGGAAGGATTTGAACCACCATGTCTTAAATGCCTTGAGCATGATAACTCTACTTCTGTTGCTGAATGTTCTATTGCTGCTACTGTTGCAATATCTTCAAATGCTGATGTGGTAACTAACCCCTCTGCTGAGGATGCCACTGCTATTGCTGATGAGAATGCTAGGTTGAAGACATTGCTTGAAACAGGGATGTTCAAAAGTCTCAAAGGGCATCAGACATTATGTGATGTTCTCAAAAGACTGATCCTGAACCGAAACCCTAGGAAAGAGGGTGTTGGGCTCGAAAGGAAAATGAATGCTGATGGCTCTTACTGGAAACCTGAGCAGTACCCCAAAACCACATGGGTTGCTGCAAAGGAACCTTCAGCGGATCCATCCACCCTATCTGGCTTCACTTGTGCTAATCCCATTGTTATTGATGAATCCTTTGATGCAAACTATAAACTGTTTAAGAATCAGAATGGTGAAGTGTTTGCCAGGTATATTGGTACTAACTGCAGGAATGGGCCGCCTATGAAGAAATTCTGGGTGCCGAAGAGATGTTTGGAGAATCTTCCTGTGAATGTCGTCATGACACCACACATGAAGAAGACAAACCCCAAACCACAGGCTTCATACGGTCCAAAGGCTTCATACAGACAGAGGACTCACCTGAGTCGCACTAACGCAAATGTTTTGTAGGGAAACCTCACTCAGGCCTATGAATATGAGCGCGTTTCATCAAACCGCCATGTTCATAAGACCAAGAACTACTCTGCTTATTCTTATGAGTACTATTGTCCACCTGCAAGACTTTTTGCTAGGGCTCCAAAGCCAAAGTTCTCAGATGCTGCACTTAGACTCATTGCTTCGAAGCCACCCTTGAAGATGTGGGTGGCTAAGAAATCTTAACTCTCTTTTTGCAGGGAAAGGTCTCCAGCCGAAAACCAAAACCGTCTGAAGCTATTGCTGGTGACCTTAAACATCTTGCAGGGCGCAAGATCAAATGCCCAAATGGTCTTATTATGTATTTTGTTCCTGAGTCACTTGCTACTTTCCCTATCAGTCCTAACCTTGATCTAAGCTTTCATAATCCACTTGCTCGTCAAATGTTTTTTCTTCACAATTCTCTTCGTGAAGCCTATCCCCCTAACTGCACTGTAGGGTACGACACCAGCTGCTTCAGAATGGATTATTGATAGTGGGTGTACTAATCACATGACTGGCAAGCGAAGTCTTCTTATGGACTCAACCTTACGTCCATCTGACAAAAGTCACATCACATTTGCTGACACTGGTAAAAGCAAGGTATTGGGTCTAGGTAGAGTTGCAATCTCAAGGGATCAACACATGGATAAAGTCATGCTTGTTGAATCCCTTGGTTTCAACTTAATGTCTGTCTCAATGCTTTGCGATTTAAACATGATTGTGATGTTTGGAAAATATCGTTGCCTTGTTCTAATGGAATCTGACAAGTCTCTAGTTTTTGAAGGGTATCGGAAAGATGATTTGTACATGGTAGATTTCTCAGCAAGACCACAACTTGCCGTATGTCTTTTAGCAAAAGCTTCAGAATGCTGGCTCTGGCATCGAAGGCTAGGGCATGCTGGCATGAGGAACCTGCACACTCTTGCAAGAAAGAAGCATGTCATAGGCATCGAGGGCGTCAAGTTCAAGAAGGATCACTTATGCGGTGCCTGTGAAGCAGGAAAGATGACGAGGGCCAAGCATCCCTCGAAGACAATCATGACAATGACTCAACCCTTCGAACTGCTCCAGATGGACCTTTTCGGTCCCACTCATTACTCAACTCTTACTACTACTGCTTGTCTCTATGGTTTTGTCATTGTTGATGATTATTCAAGATATACTTGGGTGCATATAATCCTCTACAAGACTGAAGTGCAGGATGTCTTCAGACGCTTCGCCAATCGAGCCATGAACAACTATGGCGTCAAGATAAAGCACATCAGAAGTGACAACGGCACTGAATTCAAGAACACTGGGCTAGATACATATCTTGATACTTTGGGCATCACTCATGAATTCTCAGCTCCGTACACGCCACAGCAGAATGGCGTCGTCGAACGCAAGAACATAACACTTATTGAGATGGCCCGGACGATGCTTGATGAATACAAGACTCCAAGAAAATTCTGGCCTGAAGCCATTGATACTGCATGCCATATCATCAACCGTGTTTATCTTCATAAGCTTCTCAACAAGACATCCTATGAGCTCCTTACCGGCAAGAAGCCAAATGTCAGTTACTTCAGAGTATTTGGTGCCAGGTGCTGGATCAAGGATCCGCATCACACTTCAAAATTTGCACCGAAAGCACATGAAGGTTTTATGCTTAGATATGGAAAGGATTCACACTCCTACAGAGTCTTCAACCTCTTTCACTATAAAGTGGTTGAAACTGTGGATGTGTGGTTCGATGAGACTAACGGCTCGCAAAGAGAGCACCTGCCAAATGTGCTAGATGAAGTTCCATCCAGTGAATCAATCAAACTTATGGGAACTGGAGAAATCATACCATCTGAAGCTCAGCCTGAAGAGGAACTTATCATCTCCGCACCTGATCAACCTGAAGACAATGCTCAGCCTGAAGACAATCCTTCTAACGATAACAATGATCAGCAAGAGCAAAATCTTCGTCCTGTACATCCTCGTGTTGCAAATGAAGTGCAGATTGAGAGAATAATTGATAGCATCAATGCACCAGGTCCACTCACTCGTTCAAGGGCAACACAGCTAGCAAATTTCTGTGGGCACTTCGCATTCGTCTCAATATCTGAACCCAAGAAAGTTGATGAAGCCTTCATGGAACCTGAATGGATTCAAGCTATGCAAGAAGAGCTTCAACAGTTTGAGCTGAATAATGTATGGGAACTGGTTAAGCGTCCTAATCCTAGTAAGCACAATATAATAGGAACTAAATGGATATATCACAACAAACAAGATGAGCATGGTCAAGTTGTTAGAAACAAAGCTCGTCTCGTTGCTCAAGGATACACTCAAGTTGAAGGGATTGACTTCGATGAAACATTTGCTCCTGTGGCTAGGCTTGAAGCCATACGCATACTGCTGGCCTATGCAAATCATCATAACATTCTTCTGCATCAAATGGATGTGAAGAGCGCTTTTCTCAATGGCAAGATTGAAGAAGTGTATGTTGCACAACCACCTGGCTTTGAAGATCCAAAACATCCTGACATGGTGTACAAGCTCAACAAGGCACTGTATGGCCTCAAACAAGCCCCTCGGGCTTGGTATGACACACTCAAAGACTTCCTGAAGACCAAAGGCTTCAAAGCTGGTTCCCTCGACCCCACTCTCTTCACGAAGACATATGATGGTGAACTGTTTGTGTGCCAAATATATGTGGATGACATTATGTTCGGCTGCACCAATCAGAAATACACTGACGAGTTTGGATACATGATGCAAGAGCAATATCAGATGTCCATGATGGGTGAGCTGAAGTTCTTCATTGGTCTTCAAATACGTCAGCAACACAACGGCATCTTTATATCTCAAGAGAAATACCTCAAAGATTGCCTGAAGAAATTTGGGATGCAAGATTGTAAAGGCTTCACGACGCCAATGCCAGCCAAACATCATCTAGGTCCCGACGACAATGGTAAAGAGTTCGATCAAAAGGTATACCGCTCCATGATTGGTTCTTTGCTTTATTTATGTGCATCTAGGCCAGATATCATGCTTAGTGTTTGCATGTGTGCCCGGTTCCAAGCGGCACCAAAGGAATCGCATCACTTAGCTGTGAAGCGAATTCTCAGATATCTGGCTCACACCCCAACACTAGGATTATGGTATCCAAAGGGCTCAGAGTTTGATCTAGTTGGATTCTCGGATGCTGATTATGCTGGTGACAAGGTGGATCGCAAGTCTACATCAGGCACATGTCATTTTATGGGACGATCACTTGTATGTTGGTCTTCAAAGAAGCAGAACTGTGTATCGCTCTCCACTGCTGAATCTGAATACATTGCTGCTGGATCATGCTGCGCCCAGCTTCTATGGATGAAGCAAACACTCAAAGACTATGGCATTCATCTGATGCAAGTGCCACTCTACTGCGACAACGAAAGCGCCATCAAGATTGCCAACAATCTAGTTCAGCACTCGAAGACAAAGCACATTGAAATTCGTCATCACTTTCTCAGAGATCATGTAATGAAGGAAGATATTGATATCATACACGTCAACACTGAAGAGCAATTGGCAGATATCTTCACCAAGCCCTTGGATGAGAAGAGGTTTTGCAAGTTACAGTGTGAGCTAAATATCTTGGAACCCTCAAATGTCCTGTGATCAGGCACACATCCTAACAGTTAAGCATGTTGATGACATAGATGTGCAACACACGAAGTAAAGTATATCTTCAATCAATGAAGACTTACATTCTGAGTGTGAATACATTAACGTGGAACTTGACTTCAGAGCGGCACGATAATTGTGCGCCATGTCTAGGTTTAATACTTCCTATACGGTGGGTAACGCCACCAGCAAATTCTTCTGTTTGAAGTGTTTTACTCATGGCGTTACATCTGCTATGTCTTCACATTTGGATTGTCTTCAATTTCAACTTGTCTTCATGATTATCTTCACTATGCTGATTTGATTGTCTTCTGATATATACATATTTGTGTTATGTCCTCTATAGCATTCACTTATAGCTATGTCTTCCTTGTTGAATTTTTTTGAACTAAGTGAATGTGATCGGACCCTAATCTCTCTATGCTCTCTATCTCAACCTCTATCTGTCCAAGTCATATGCATTCTAGTGAAACTGTCGAATGTCTTCTCTGCATCCTTGTCAGCAGAAGACACAGAGACAAACATTAATCCATTTTCAATGCTAAATCCTTTCACCTGAAACCCGGAGAAGTGGGAACAACCACTCGACAATCCAGGCATGCATGGGAACGTGGAACAACCTCCGATGTGTTGCATGATAGCCACGTGTCCTTCAGATGTGAATCGCCAGGGGCACCTGTGTAATAACACTGTGCCGTCCCTATCCCTATAAATACATGCCTCACCACAGTCATTATCCTTTCTTCCACTCTCGCACAAAACCCTAGCACCACCGCTAGCTCTCGATGACGCCGGCGACGAAGCGCTTAGCTGCCGCGACTTCACCGACGCCGTCCTCACGCCGGCCGCGGTCTTCGTCCTCTCCGCCGCCGCCGTAGGAGTCCTCCGTTGCCAAGTTAGGGCACGATGGATTGAAATGTTCGGTCTCCTACTCTTCCCATCTAGCAGTTCATCGTGTGGTAAATAAAACTCTCTTTTTACCATCTTGTTGATCCTAAGAGATTCATCCTGTTCACCGAAAGTGGTTTCTGCCTACTCAATGTTAGATCTATCCTGTCTGTATCTCATATAATGCCTAGTATATTCACTTAAGCTTCATAACGAGTTAGATTCCTCACTTGTACCTATTCTTGGATTCGTACAAATCTGGAACCAACCCCAAACACATAAGTGATTGTCTTCGCACTATGAGGTCAATGTCTTCAAACTGATTTACCTTCAAAATCTTCTGAGAATGCATATGACCTCTCCCCTTCCCTCGCATCTCTAGTGCTGTCACAGGTACATGTCCGTGGGAGAATCCCTTGGTTCTCATAGTCTGCATTCGTTTGCAGAATTCTTACAACATCACATTAACTCTCCCGAAGCCAGTTCCTGTTTGACCAGCAAGCGGAAGCCTTTGAAGCCTTTGAACGTGTTGACACCATTCAATTTGAAGTTCATGGCTACAGAGAAATCAGCAAGGAAGGGTGGCAGACAACGTCGAGGGGGAACATCAAGAGATCTGCCTGATGACCTCTCAGAGCTGTACAAGACAGATCTAGAAGAGGATTACAATCAGCGCAAGACACGAATCCAATGGATTCGAAGATATTGGGCCGAACAATGGTTTAAATACAAGTTTGTGACCCAGGAGTATGCTGAGAAGAATGCCATCAAGAGTCCTTGGGGTGACATTCTCTTCCGAAATCTTCAACCCAAGACCAGAGCTGAAGCCGTTGCTCAGGTTTTCTATCCCTGTATGGTTCGTGGACCACAGCCTGACAATGCCGACCCATCATCACTGCTCTGGTGTCGTGACGATTATCTCTTCAAGCGCAACTTCCAGCATGCAAAGGCATCGGCCAAGGACAACAAGAAGTCATTGGGACTAGACTTCAACCCTGGTCCTTCTGCTCCACGGGCTGACGGCACACGCGATGTTGAACCCAATATCATCGGACCTTTCACCTTCATGGTCTTATCACTCACATTTCTGTTCAAGGTGCCAAAGTAGATCATTCTGATGATGATGCCGGCATTGATGAAGCCCCAGCTCCTGCTCCAAAGCCGCAGAAGCCAAAGAAGGCTAGAGCTTCAAAGTCAACTGCTCCTCCAAAAGCTTCACATGTGAAGCCACTGGCTACTGCACCTCCTGAAGACAGTGTGCAGTCTGAAGATCTATCACGTATCTCCAAGAAGACGGAGATGAAAAAGAATACTGATCAGGCATTGACTCCTGCTGCCATTTTGCGAGACGAACACATTGACCTGTCCAGTGATGAAGATCTTGTAGATGACGCTCTTGAGCAACTGATTAAGAGCAAGGAAGAAGCAGAAATCTTCAATTATTTGCCTCTCTTTGACGTGGCAATCATCCACAACTTCATTGATGAGTGGTTTGAAACCCCCAATCTCAGCTTTGACGATCTGCAACTTCCAATTGGCCTCAGCGTCTCTTTCACTGGCGCCATTGCTTCTGAGCTAGCTCTAGCTCAGCGCATCGTTGAACTGAAGCAAAAGATCGACTATGAGAAAGCTCAGTTCAAGAAGCACATGGCAAAGCTTAGCGTGCAAGATGTCAAAAACTTCAAGGTTATGCTGCACGAGCTCAAGGAAGCCTTTCTCAAGAAACAAGAAGAATCCAAAGGTTCTCGTGAGCGCATGAAGAGTCTGGATGACAAGTGCGTGCAAGCCTACAATGAAGCTGAGAAGCGCAAGGCTCTTGGGCGTCCTGGCATCGACCCCAGAATGGCTGCAAAGAAGAAGAAGAAGAAGAAGAAGCCATCGACTGACAAATCTACACCTTCAAGGCAGGAAGGACCCCGCATTGTCTTCCCAAGCAGCATGTCCGGCTCGAAGCCAAAGGTCACGTACACTGCTTCAGACCTGAAGAAGACAAGGGCTGCCGAGGCTGAAGCCAGAAAGAGGAAAAATCCTGACGCTTCTGATGTCGCTCCCTCCAAGAAGAAGCGCAAAACCAAGAAAGATCGGGCTGCTCCCACAGAGCCCCTTGTTGTCGAGCCCATCTCGGTTGCTCGCCCTAACTCTTCATATCAAGAATGATGGATGATAGTTCATGAGCCTGCTTCCACAGAGGCTCCTGAAGCTGAAGACTTTCCAGCAGTTGACCCCACCGCTGTTGAAGACATTGATCACCATGACAATGTTGAAGATGATGTAGTTCTTCCTCAGATCGAGCACAACTTGGTATCATCGCCTGTTCTCACGAATAGCGAACTCATCAGCATTGGTCGTCCTCTTACGCCAATTGCTCAGGATGCATCATGGGCTGATCACCCACAACAACAAGAAACCCCTAGTACTCCCCAACAACAAGTCACCCCACCAGTGCAAGAAGAAGAGGATGACTTTGAGGCCCAGCCAACTCCATCTTCACAGGCGTCGCCAGCGTTACGCAGGCTTCGCAAAGGACCAAGGCCCCAAGTCCCTCTTTCGAGCGTTTCAGAAGGAGAAGTGCACCACCAATCTGTTGCATGTCAGGTGTTCCCCGAAGCCACTCCTACTGTGAACGTCCCCGAGTCTGAAGCTAAAGTTGCTGAAGACAATCCGGCTGCATCAGCCGAAGAGAAACAAGCAGAAGAACGTGTCCCTACTTCCCCCATCACTGAAGAAGCTGTTCCTAAAGTGAATGTGTCAGTGCCCGACCCTCCAGCTCCTCAAGTGGAGGTTGAGAATCCTGAGGCTGCCACCACTAACACCACTGAAGTCAATGACGTGGTCATGGCTGAAGACAGTGTGGAGCCTGCACCTAACACTGTGCCAGAAGCCAATAAAGCCAATGATGCACCTGCAACAGATGTGCATCCTGATGCCTCTATTGATGCCACTACTCCTATTCCGCCACCAAGGCCACATACTATTGAGCAAGCATACAACTATGGTCAGCTCATCACTGTCAAATGGCCTCTTCTTGTTCCTCCACCTGCTGCTGGTCCCCAATTTGACTATCACGTCGAGCGCAGTCCTCAGGTTCAGAAGCCAATGCCAAGGCTGCAGGCTTCCAGGCATTGCATCTGCACCCGGATCATTCAATATCAATGGCTTCAAAGCACACAACACCTTCTTCAATAGCGCCAAGAACCCCTACTCTAAGGCAAGAATATCTTCTGATCAGTTCTGGAGCTATCAGCAGCGCATTTATTACTCATGCATCTTGTACAATCAAGGTCGCATTTTCCCCATATGCGTCTTGACACTGAAGCCATAACTGCTCTGCCCTGTTTGGAAGAAGCGCTGGATTGCTTCAGAGAATCTGGCTTGTTGCAGTTCGTCACTGACAAGGAGCACTGGAACGAAGAATTGTTGCTCCAATTCTATGCCATTCTTCATATTCATGGCTACAATAGGGATCCAAAGACTTGGGTCCTTGAGTGGATGACAGGCAATGTTCATCACGAAGCCAAAGCCTTTGATATCATTGAGCTCACTGGCCTGCCCACTCCAGGAGATCTTTATGAACCTGGTTGTCAGCTTCACAGTGCTGCTATGGAAAGCATTTTTCACAAGCCTGAACCCAACATGAGTCAGATGCTTAGCATGATGAAGCCTTTACCTCCAGATGCTAAATATCCTAAGGAGTTCTTTGTTGAAGACCTTGAGTATCTGCCATGCACTATCTGTCACATCATAAGGCGAACTCTCTAGCCCAACAAAGGACATTCTCCACATGCAAAGCTGGAAGGTGCAATGAAGACTTTGGTCTTCCATATTCTTCACGACAAAAGCTTCAATGCACAAGACTTCTTCATCCGCCAACTTGCTGCATCAGGATCTGATCTCTTTGGCTTGAAGTTTTATGCTTCATGGATTATGCGTCTCATCAAACTACACTCATCTGTCACCTATCAGCCCTCTGCTCGCAATCATCGGATTTTTCTGCCTGACGTCGATATGTCAGTTGAAGCCATCTATCCATAGCCTGCCAAGGAGCCCCTTAGTCTTCAGAATGCTGATAAGCAAAGTTTCTCTCAACACATTGAAGGCGACCTAGCAGTCACTCATGTTTATCCTCTGGCTGGTACTACCCGTGCACCTCATCGTGCCCTCACTGAAGCCACTGAAAGCACCATTGCACAACAGCCCAAGAAGCGATCTCATGTTCTCAATGACCAAGAGCTTCTGGTTGCCCTTCATCAGAAACAGGATAAGCATCATGACTGGCTGAAGCGCCAAATGCAAAGCCTCTTGGTGGACGTAAATAGGATTCACAACCTTGCCACCAAGAATGCCTTTGTCGCCCATGAAACTTGTCGGCGTACATGGAAAGGGCTGACGCTTATGTGTTCTGAAGATGATCTTCAAGATGATGGTTTCTCTGAACGCTTCAAGTTTGACTCAACACCTTCGAGAAGGACCTTGTTGCGGCGTACTCCGTCTCTTGAAGACTCTGAGTTCTCCTCCTCTGCTGCAACAGTGAATGCACGTGTCATCGATGATGAAGACGATGCTACTTCACCACCTTCGGCGCGAATCACCACTGCACCGAGTTCGTCTGCACCGCCAACCAACTCCGACGACCCTGCTGCTTCACCAACTCCTCATGGGAACGAGTAGGTGCTCTATGTCTTCAAACCTTTTGGTCCTTACTGACAAAAGGGGGAGACGCATATGAGTTTGATAGTCTTCAAGCGGGTCCATATGGGCGGTGGTTTTATATTTTGCCTAGTGTTTACAACTCTCGCGTTTTGATACATTTGGTTCTTTGAGTTGTAACACTCAAACTCGATGGTCGTCTGCTACTTATTTGCTTTTTTGTGATGCGATGATAAATTCCGCATGTGCGACGATAAATTCCGCACTTAGATCATTTTGCAGACGTCCATTTTTCATTATGCATGTCATTATCTTCGTTACATCATATCTTGCATAATGAATTGTCATCATAGGTTGAAGAGGATCTCCACAAGTACAACCTGCCATGTGCATTTGCATTCCTAAAGCAAATTACTTATATGCACATCTTCAGGGGGAGCCCTTGCAACTTATGAAGACACTACCCTATCCTTTACAATTTCACATATTTTATTCCCCGTTGAAAATTTCAACCAGTTTGTCAACAATCACCAAAAAGGGGGAGATTGTAAGTGCATCTAGTGCCACCCCTAGTTGGTTTTGGAGTATTGACGACAAACCTGGTTGAGGTACTAATGTGTTTGTGAGAATTGCAGGATAACACAGGTAGAAGTCCCTCATTGATTCGGTTTCCTACCAGAGATGACCCCTAAAAATGTATGGAGACATTGAAGTCAAAGGTGGTATGTGAAGACATTCACATTGAAGACTATGACAAGAGAGGACATCGCGTGAAGACTATGGAGCGTGAAGACTTAACAGTTTCGTCATTCTGTGTTTTTCTTTGTTGAGTCATAGGAACCACCGTACTGTTAAGTGGGGTCCAAGAGAACCAGTCAGAATGACTAAAGTGATGCTTAACCAAAATCCTATGTCTTCGAGTGAAGACAATGAGAGCAAATCTTATCCAGAGTTGGATAAGTCAGCTTTGCTTGTAGCCCAAGTACAGTTGCCGTGTGTGTTTGAAATCTAACCATTGGAACACGTGTCAGTTCCTTAGTGACCAAGGGTCATTTCGGACAAATCAGGTCGGGTTGCCTAGTGGCTATAAATAGCCCACCCCCTACAACCATAAACGGTTGGCTGCTCAGAGTTAGTGTACGGCTTTTGTCATTTGAGAGCAACCCACCTCGAAGCCTTTGAGAGAGAATTCCTTGCGAGGATAAAGCCCTAACCACCTAGAGCCAAAGAGTGTTAGGCATCACTGAAGTCTTCCTATCTGTGTGATCTGAAGACTTATTACACTTGAGGACTGTGAATCCTCCAGCCGGTTAGGCGTCGCGTTCTGAGCATCCAAGAGTCATTGTGGATCGCCGATGAACGAAGTCTGTGAAGGTTTGGGAGTCTACCTTGAAGACTTACCAGAGTGATTGGGCGAGGACTGGGTGTCCTTAGCTCAAGGGGAATAAGGTGAAGACGCAGTCTTCTGAGTTGAATCTCAGCCTCCCTAACCAGACATACAGTTGTCACAGCAACTAGAACTGGTCCAACAAATCATTTTCTTCAACGAGTCACTGGTTTCATCCTTCCCCCTCCTTTACTTACGGTTGGCCCTGGTGAAGTCATTGTATGATTGCATTATCTTTTGTCTTCACTGAGTGACTGCTTGTTCTGATTGGCTTCACACTATCTTCCTATCTGATCTGAACTGCCTAGCTGCTATTAGTCATTGTGCTTTCACTTCATTGAATATTTGACTATGGCTTGCTTAGTGTAGTCTACCTTCCGCTGCATGGTAATAGGTTTATTTCTATCGTTTGTCTTCGAAACTTCCATATTTTGAAGACTTTCATAAAAATCGCCTATTCACCCCCCTCTAGTCGATCACTAGCACTTTCAGTCACGTAGCGATCTCCAATTCTAACGTGGATTTCGCATTTCACTGTATCCACGCTACTTTTTTAATACAAATTCATATGTATATGATGAACACCATGGTAGTGAGAAAACTTTTGGATGGATTCAAACATATGACCTACAAAATAGCACAACAAACTGAGTCAATGTCAACTTTTCGAAACTTAGTATGGCACGAATTCGAAATAATTACCCGTATGCCTAGTCCTCGGTTCAAATCTTACAATGTACACCGAATTGAAACATCGATATTAAGTCTCATACTATGTACATTCAAATGTTGTTTTTAGCCCCCCCCCCCGCCCCGCACAATCGCTCAATCTTCCTCTCCTAACCACCTTAGGAAGCTATCGGTTTCCAACACACGTTCATTCTTTCTCTCCATGTTTCGATCTCTTAGTCTCTCAACTACACAACCCTTTTTTCCACTATGTTACCAAATGTATTTACCTCACACACCCGCCATTGCACCCCATGCCGAGCTCTCTCTCTCCCCCCTCTCCCTCTCACCCTCTCGCGCTAAATACATGCATTGCCTATCTAGCCCCCTAACCTCTCGTGCATGCGCACACACGCACGTTGTATATCTAGGTCACTCCCTTGAGACTGTCTCACTCTTTCTTCCACACGGTGGGCCACACTCGCTCAATCTCACTCTCTTTATCCGAGTCTCATTTAACCTCGTTTTCTTTCACACACAAATGATATATCTCCCTGTTCGGGCCTCGATTGACACACTCTATACTCTCTCACGCAGATTGTCTATCTAGGTCAGTCCATCCAAGCCGACACCACTCTTTCAACCTCATGGTGGGCCACGCTCACTCAATCTCTCTTTCTCTCTCTCTCTCTCTCCGTATGTCTCGATTGACCTCGCTCTTTCTCGGACAAAAACGATATATCACCATGTTGAGCCCAATTCGACCTATTCACATTGTATACTCTCTCACACACATCGTCTATCTAGGTCACTCTCTCCAACCCGTCTCACTCTTTCGATCGCACGGCGACCCTATGTGATCGGTTGACCTTGCTTCCTCTCACGCACAAAATATATCTACACGTCTGTGACTGGATCATCTCTCAAGCTCTATCTTACAACCCTCACCCTTGCCAAAAAGCTCAATCGGACAATATCTCTCCAGAGCATATATATTTGTTCAATGAATGTCGGACCACACTCACTTTGTCTCTCTATCTATATGTCTCTCAATCGACCTCGCTTTCTCACACCATATCTTCCACGCGTTGAAGCTACTACCTCTCCATCCCTTGCAAAGCCGGAGCTATTTACATTGCGAGGGGCACTCCAACCTTGGATTAATTTGTGTACGCATTTATTCCGGTCAGTTTAGATTATATTTTCATAGCATTCAGCCCACAACTACTCCAATCACCGTAGCGGGTAATTAAGCTATGGGGAGCACCTAATATGAGCACCGGGGAGCCGTTGGATCGAAGATGCAGTGGCACACACGAGGCCTGAATGTTTTATTTGCAAAAAAACCTTTGGAGAGTTAGGAAATTGCGCATAATTACAAAGACTACTCGCAAGCCATTGGATCTCACTTCCAACGGTGTAAAAACTTGTATCACCATAGTATCTAAGCTGCGGGGTGGATGTGATATTCTATGCCGTTGTCATTTTTGTTCGTAAACTTGCAAAAAAACATGTAACTCGTGCTGTTACTTGTCTAACCGCGCAAAGTGTTTGTTCAAAAAAACCATCATACACTGAAATATCAGACCAACACACGGGGGTCCCACTTGTCATTAATCAAATTTGGACCTAAAACTAACAAATCTAAAAGACGAGATTCGAACTGGCAACCTAGACTACAAAGCATAAGTCGATAGCCTAAAAAAACGAACGGTTGTTGGCTTTGTCCCATAACTTGATTTTATACAGTACTTGCGTTGAGTAGAGTAGAGGGAGTGCCTCGTCAACACGTGCATGACCGTTATCTCACTTACTGGTGGGTCCCAGGTCTGCGATCTCAATCTCTCTTCTCTCCATCGTCTAACCTTTGCACGGGCACACATGAAGAGCGGCGCTAGCTAGCCGTGGTGTTATTACAACTAAAAAAACTTGGAAAATAGAAGAATCGCCTAGAACAAGAGACGTTGTGGCTGGTCGAGATGGAGCTAACCACATCTATCCTCCGTGCCACGTTTGCATGATGAAGCTGTGTGGCTAGTGGGGTGTTTTCAACCGACTGGCTGGGTCCCGAGGTCGAACCATAGGTACTCTACTACGTCTGATATAATATATTTTTACACACACATTTTTCCTCCGTGCCGAGACGTGGCACACCCTACCGCGCGGTTTCGGGGTCCTCCCGGGTGGTGCACGCATATATTCTTCCTGACATGGGCCGCCCTACCGCGCGTTTTATGGGTCCTCCTCGGTCGTAGCGCCGAAGCAAGTAAATGAGTCGTCAAATCACGAAAGACCACCTTTCCCGCTGAGTACATCAGTGAAGCACGGTGGCTAGCTAGTTGGGCTAGTTCGACCGATTAGCTAGGCCGCCGCCACATTTGTTTTTTCACCCCCTTTTTTATCTACTTGCTGGCAGGTAAATTTAAATATCCACCGCGGTGTTTCTCTGGTGTTTGGGTGCGACAGGATTTTTAATTTTTTGATTGACGGGAGCAGGCACGACATGATTTTTAGTTTTTTGATTGACGGGAGCAGGCGCAGCAGCAATTAGTCATGATGACTCCGCCTGTACCCACTGCTCCCTGATGTGAGAAGTCGTCGACTGGTGTTTTACCATGGTGAAAACCAAAAGATTCCGCGCTCCCTCCGCCTTCCCGCAGATTGCATTGCCTTTCAGCCGTTTTGCCCCCTTTGCTTCATCTCCCCATTGCTTCTACCTGGTGCCATGGCGGTGCAGCAGATCACGGAGTCCGAGGTGAGGCTCCTGACACAGGAGCTCCATGCCAAGGATGCGGAGCTCAGGGCCAAGGACGTGGAGCTCCGTGAGCTCAAGGAGGAGAGGAGTGCCATGCTCCTCCGTTATGTGCGGGAGTTCACGGAGCTTCAAAAGCGGCAGGCGTACACCACAAAGATGCTCGAGGCGTCGGCGGCGTTGCTGCAGAAAGCGGGAGATACGATTGGCCGTCAGGGGAGCCGGCTGGAGCGCGAGCGGGCCGATCGTGACGAGGTCCAGGATCGCCTCAGCCACTTGGTGAACCAAGTTACCACGCACGTGTTGCGGCTGCGCGATGCCTACCGTCGTGCCAGCGCGACGATGCTGGCCGTCGGGCTAAACCCTCTGCATGGGCATGTCCATGTCTCGGCGCAACATGACCGTTGGATCAAACTCAGATGGTGCAGATCAGTCACTGTAGCAAAAAGCGTGTGGGTGTGTTTGGTTGCATTCTCATCTCAATATAGTTGTTTCCTCTTCGTGTATTTTTGTCAACCTACTAGTGTGGACTCATGTACCCTTCATGCACTCTGCCAAACACCCAAAAGTGGGTCGAGAAGGGAACTTTTGCTCCCATCCCGTGCACCCTTCATACACCCTGCCTAACACTATTCGTGCTTCATGTGGTTCATGTTTCATGGAGTACTGTAGCACCGTACTCTCCGTGCGCTGTGGACCTAGTTCTGTTAACATTGATCTCACCGTCCATTCTCGACCGGGCAGTCGAAAAAGTGGTACTATGTTACATATAGGAGTAGTTGACATGCGCACAACATCATTTGTTATCGTCATATCTTACTACACTAGCAACAAGATTGTGTAGTACTGACGTATGAATCACTGGACATGCCTAGTAGTAGGAGCACTGTGTATGTTCAAGTGGCTGCCGTGTTTCGCACTCCTCCGTTGTAAGAGCGGAAACGCTGTAATCATTTTTTCTTCTGAAAAACAGTGGACACGCTCTACCGTGCGGATCCTCCTCCAGCCATGCACTAAATTACTCACTTTCGCCGACGTGTGGGATAGCCAACATCGGGGTCCACCAGCCATGCACTAAATTACTCCATAGTAGAGTGACGGTAGACTACCCCGACCGAAGCGCCGCAGTAATGCCCAATGAGCCGTCAAATCACAAAACCCCCTCCTTTCCAGCAGTAAGTTGGACGGACGAAGCAACCATCATTTCACTCTTCTCTCTCAGCTTTGTCTCTACCCAACCCTCGCTTCTGCCTCATCTTTTTCCTCATTTCTTCAAGAAAACCCCGACCTGCTTCTGCCATTGTTCTTCTCTCCCAAAGAAGGAAAGGTGAGCGCATAAATGGTGTTGATTCTGGCCAAGGCCCGGTCTTGCAACCCCGAGACTGATCCTATAACTCCCTCTCTTTTATTCTTTTGGGTTTGTGATTATGGTTTCTTTTCTTTTATTTCTATTTGACAGTTTCTTGATGGACGCTGGAGCACCGGCCGAAGTTATGTCTATGGCTCCGGCCAAAACTGTCAAGGCTCATGGTACGAAGAAGCGCAAGCACCCCGCCGAGACTACCACAGACAAGCTCAAAGCCATCGCCCTGTCCAAGCCCCCCTCTCCGGGATCCCTCATTAAGCAAGTCCAGGTAATATCTCTTCTTGACGATCTTTTTCTCGATCTTGATCGTGTTTTTTCATCTAACATGCAGTACTAGTACTAGTAGTACAACTTTCTGGGTGATCTTGCATTTGATTTTTGTGTGCCAAATGACGCTTTTAAATTCCTCTTTTGACCAAAACATGCGAGAGGTTGACACTGATTTCTTATAGATTACTTTCAACTAGTACTTTATGAACATCAATGCTACCTTTTAAGAGGGTATATTTGCCTCAGTAAGTTGTGTTATGCATGTAATCCCTCTGCTCTCATGCCTTTGAAGACATGTTCTAGTGTCTTTGTTCACTCATTTCTGTGCGTATATGTAGTCATATATGGAGTATAATATCGAAAATCATCTTATATTTCTGAATGGAGGTAGTAATAAAATATGGTTTCTGTTTGAATTAGAACCAGGTCCGCGGTGTAGATGAAGTTCTCAAAGTCATGCCATGTGAACTGGAAGACCTGATGATGAGTTCTACTACTGAACTATCCAGCTGCTGTGTCCTTGTCGCCACGTGTCCTGAACTAGTGTTTTCTTGTAGCATTGTTGTCAAGCGTGTTCTCGAGGCTGTACTTGACCACAACAATTTCCTGGCTGTGCCTTCGATTACGAAGGGTGTGGTTCTTGAAAAGCTTCCGAACAAATCTGATGCGGCCTGTCTTCATCATCATGTTTATGAGTGGAAAGACCACTTTGTTAGGTTCTCCAAGGTTGACAAGATGGTGATGGTGCATGTAGACATCTCACACGAAGTCCATGGCCTAGTTAGTTATGCGGGGTTCATCCTGTAGGTCGGTGGCAAAAAATAGTCTGCAGAGTTTAGTTAGTGCAACTTTGCTTGTCTGTAGTAAGTACTATTGTTCAGTACTTGATTTGTGTTTGTGAACCCTGTATTGTTTATTAGTATTGCCGCTTTTGGTGTGTGGTCAGTCCTGAGAACGGTCTATGTTAATGTCTGTCCACTCAATTCAGTCTGTATATTTTGAAGTATCCATATCATATTTTTTGTGAGGACGGTCTATCAATTATGGTTACACTCCGATATCTGTATGCATTACAGGGTTTATCGCACCCACCAGGATTTCCAGCCCCATGGATGTTCGGTCCATACGATTTGTCACGACCTTTGGACTGTCCTGCTTGTGGGAGTAGGCGGGGCCCCTGCATGCCACGCATAGTTGAACGATCAATCTTCTGTTTAGTACTTCAACATAGTGATTTCCTGGTAAGGATTCACTCGTGTCACATCAAGTAAATCTTATTGATTTACTGTCTAAATCTTATTGATTTAATGTCATGTTTTCTTTCTTTTCCTGCAATTTTACGATGCAGGTTTTGCCATGTGACATTCATCATAGAATAAACCATTTGGTTTGCTCTATGATGGCTATTTTTGCAGGTTTCACTTCTTATGTCGTGTCAGTAACGAAGGCATTGTCCATCATATTAGTAGAAAAAATTGGATCAGTCTGTTGTCTGAGTACAAGCTGAATCCCTATGATGAACTGCAATTTGGTTTAACAAAAACACCACAATTGGTCCTTCTCGCATTTAAAAGAAATGAAGAAAAAGACTGGATCACGGTCACGGATCCTAGTCAAGTTAGAAAGCTGATCATAGCAGACCAGACACGATCGCCGTTGTCTCGCACAGATCGAGCACCGACAGTTGCTCTAGCACTGACAGCGGCAACAGCTCAGTCTGATCCAGCTGAGGATTGGGCACCGACCGCGTCAGCGGATCAGTCTGATCTACCGGAGGATCGGGCATCGACACCGGCACCAGCTCTACAAGGAGCACCATCTCCGGCAGCAGCAGCGGCTTCGGCACCTGCACCAACACTTGCACTTGCATCTGCTCTGGCCCGTGCAGTTGCACCGGCAACAGACTGGGCTGCAGTTCGCACTTCATATACCAAAGTCCTTACAAAAACCGACATGTCCACCTTCTTGGTAAGCATTGGCCGCCCAAGTGCTTCGTTCTTTTTTCTTTCCATGTTGTTTCACATGATTCACTGTGTTGATCTAACTGTTTGGGTATGTCTTCTTGTTTGCAAATAGAGAATTCCTAGAGCAACAAGGGAGTCGTTCAACAATCCGGGCGACCGCGGCCAAGTTTCTCTTACCATGCGCAGCCTTGGTGTGAATGAACCTGCTCAATATATCGTAAGTACAAAGGATGGTCGCATGATGATTGATGCTAAAGGATGGTCAAGGTTCAAATCTAAATCACATCTTGCGGTAGGGGATGATGTCAAAGTCAAACTTTCTCGGCAAGGAGAGCTGGTCCAAATCAACTTTGAAATTCTTCAGTAGCAGCACGCAACTGCCTAACTGATCTATCCTCCGAGAGATTTTGATGTAATAATCTGGCATGGTGAAACAAGTGTCCTGTGTGTATAAGTAGTACGATAGTATTATTTATCACATGGCATATCGTTGATAGAATTGCAACTCTGATTGCTGGTTAGGAACTGTCATTCGATTTCATTCCAACAGCTGCCATGCTTTATTCAATTTTGTGTATTCGCCTTGCGACAACATCTAAAACCAGCGCCGTATCGATCGCTTGCAATATGAAAAGCGCTGAGGTAGAACACATGGGCCCCCAAACATGTAGGGTCGGCCTGCGGCCCAAAGTCCAGAACCTGGTTTCGAGAAGCACTAGCTTAGTGCAGAAGTGGCGTCCTCCTCCTGCTGTGGGTTGGGCGAAGATGAATGTTGATGCTGCGTTATCTTGCAATGGTGAAAGGGGAGCCCTGGCAGTTGTGAGCCGGGATCATACATGCTTCTTCCTTGGAGCATCGGCACTGGTGTGTGAAAGTGTTACTGATCCAGAGATCCTAGATGCAATGGCATGTTGCGAGGGGCTATCTCTGGCTCTTGACTTAAACCTGCAACAAGTTCAGATTAGCACCGATTGTTCAGCAACAGTCAAGCATATCGGAGAGGCATACTTGGGGCCCAGCAAAGTTATTATGGACGAGATCAAGATGAAGAAGAATATGTTCCAAACCATGGAGATCATACATGAAAAACGCGAGTGTAATGTTGATGCCCATGTGCTCGCAAAAGCTGCTACTTATTTGCCCTGTGGACGCCATCTTTGGCTCACAGGAACCCCCGAAATTATTTGTATACCTATGACTGTTAATCTTCAATAAAGCAACTTTTATCCCTCAAAAAAAACATCTGAGTATTATATTCTCAGCTGAACCCCATAATGCCCGTGTGTTGCAGAGGGAGTATTTTTCTCGGCAAGGTGAGCCTGTGATATAAAAGATTTGTATATTTCTTTACAGAGGGAGTATCTCTCTGTCAAAAAATATATTTATGTGTAACTAGTTACTCCTGTCTTTCTACCTCCTTTCGCTGATATGTGGGGCAACCGGCAACGGGGTCCATGTGCCATATGCACAAATTAGAGTGCACAACTTCACAGTAGACACACTCCGGTCGTAGCACCGCAGTAATGCCCAATGAGTCGTCAAATCACAACCCCCCTTTCCAGCTTTAGCAGTAAGCTGGACGGACGAAGCGGCAATATTTCACTGGGCCTAAATCCCTTTCTCCCTCGTCTGCTTGTTCAGAGAAAACCCCCTCTCAGCGATTGCGTAGGGTTTTCTCATGGAGAACCAGGTACGAATTCTTCATCCATCCCCGATAAACCCAAGTCCCTTGGTCGCAGGTAATCCTAGGATGGCAGCCACCGCCGTTGATGCATTTTTCTTCCTACTGAATCTAGTGTGTTTCATTTGCAGTGCCCAAAGTGCGAGTACCCTACAGGTTTCTGCGCCCTCGGCGAGATGCCACACTTGTTCCTTCTCATCCTAACACAACATTTTGAAATGCGCACAGTATGTTCCTAGAATCCTCTTTTCTATCCGGGAGGGTGGGGTTTTTTTGAACATGTTGTGTTCTCATATTATTTTTCCTGCAGTGTATTATTTGCTCTGCCAGAACACATGTACTCAAGATGCTCGGCCTTGCCATAACTGAATACACTAGTTTAATGGTCACAGTGAAGACAAGCCATGGATATAAGTTCTGAGTTGGGTTCATGAACCAAGAAGATCGCTGCTTTTTTTATGGCCGAACTTGGATAAACTTTCTCAAGTGTTACAGACTGAAAGTTGGTGTGCGAATGTTGATGGAAATAGCAGAACCTGGTCTCATCTTCACTGTGATCTTCCACCCCGACGTCGTTCCAATTGTTCATCCATGTTAGTTTTGTATCTGGTTCTTGCTTGTTGCCTCGATTACTTCTTAATCCACCTATTCTGTCTAACTAATCACAATTTAACTTTAGAAGTAGCAACGAATCTCTCACGAAGATGCTACTTCTAAATAATATTTTCTTATAATTGGTGGCACGTGTAGGTTTTTTCAGAGTAAAGCAGTCTGCTCGTTTGTTACTCTGTAATAACTCGGCTGTTACTAATGGCACTGAAGTTGAATGGATCGACATCCACAAGTTCCTACACTTTATTGACCGTCTTGAGGTCCTTGTGGGGCGTTTCAATGGTTGAAGGCCACGTGGGATATGTGTGCCACTGCTGCACTCGTTGAACAGGTCCAACTGTGTCGAGAAACTTATGGTACGAGCTGTTTTCTGTTATATATGTTGTTCATAAACTATTGCTTATACACAATTTTACAGTTGTGATCTTCTTAAAACAGGAACTGCCGAGTTCTATTGTTCCTATACAGATGCTTGACCATGGTCGGGTCAGACTTGCGCTTGGTCACAACATGATGTTAATGTTGACCTACTCAATTCCCCTTGGAGGTGAAAAGATACTTATTCATGGGTGGTCTCGAATAATGAAGGCTCGTCCATCTTGGAGAATAGGACAGAAGATCATGTTCATGCTTTTCCATGGCTCTAAAGCGAATATCCTGTTTATTGACCACGTTGCGAGATGAAGCCGCTTTCAGAAGGTTGTGGATGCGCGGGGTGGCGCCTAGGCCTTGTCCTGGGGCTTGGCGGCCTCACCCTTGGTTAACTGTAGGAAAAGTAGCACTGTTCGAGGCGTGCTTTGTACGCTTGAACCTGTATAAGTACTCATACTGCTTTCAGCTTTGGTTGTTAAGTGCCCCTGCTGGTTTCAGTTAAGCTTGTTAAGTACTACAGTTTGTCGTGTTTCTTCAGTCCTGTCTTCCTCCAGTCGCCAAAACCAAACCAGCGCCGGCGGGGCCGCCTGCTTCCGCCTCCCACGGCTGGCTGCGCCTCAGCACACGCATCGCCGCCCCACCGTCTCCTAAATCGTTAACGCCGACGTCCTCCGCGCGCTTTGGTGCGCTCGCCGCGGCGCCGCCCTCTCGCATTGTCAACATGGTCAACAAACAACAGGAATCGGCAGAAGTACGTGGAGAGGATGACAGTAGGGGCCCACCATGTCAGCATATGGAAAAAATGCTTCCTCCTAGTGTTTTCCTGACATCTGGGACCCACGACATTGGGAGCGTATATAGTCAATAGACAAGAGAACAGCACAAGATCGGCTGACACCTGGGACGTAGCTACTTGAGCAATATTTTTTTTGTTTGGTATTGTTGAGATGGAGCAGGGTTTGAACTTGGTTGTGGCCCGTCTAGCCCAGGATTATATTTTATGTTCATCATGTGACCAGCCCAGCTTTCTTTGTGAAAATGAGCCCAGTTTATTTTTTCTGAAGAATACCCAATCCAGGCCTACTTATTTTTCTACGCCCTGATGGGCTGCAACTCTTTCAAGACGCCTGCAAATCTTGAAAGTAATATAAAATGGGTTGTAAATATAAAAACAGATGACAAATTGGCAATTACTTTATAATTTCTGAATTTTATTACATTTTCATATTCCTATTTCACTGGGCATTAACCTAATTTAAATATATCTTCAAAGTACTTTAAATCTGGCTGGACATTTCAGTATTAAAAATAGTTTGGAACCCATAGAAATATGCGAAATTGGCCCTGACCAACCAAAAAAAATGGCTGCAATAAATTGCATAAGAAGTTGCCATGAGCTATATATAAATTATTAAAAAAAGAGGGAGTGGTCTGACTTGTGGGCCTATTTAGTTGACGTGTATGCAAGATTTTTTTAGTTATTATATACGTCAACAAACGATTCTAGTAGACGTAACCGTTGGATGTCAATCCAACGGCCGTTATGTTTCTTCAATCTCTGATCTTTTTGCTCCAGCCGCCAAAGCAGCGCCGGCGGGACCGCCTGCTCCCGCCTCCCGTGGCCGGCTGTGCTGCCGCGCAGGCCTCAGTGCCCCCTACTACTCCCACCGATGGCCAGGGCATCCCTATACTCACCCACACCCCATGTTATTCTGCGGTGACGGCAGCCTCACACCATAGCCGAACCGGTGAACGCTCGTACTCCTCTCCGCGTGGGCATCCACTGCCGCGTCTTCCTCGGCTCCGCGTCGTCCCCTTCCTATGCCTCGCCGTCGTCCACCTCCGTGGTGCTCTCGGCGCGACGCAGTCAATGTGGTCAACGACCGACTTTCATCGGAAGAGTACTGTACGTGGAGAGGCTGACAACTGGGTCCACGGCAGCCGCAAGGAAGTGCCTCCTTATTACGCGCAAAATAATTATTCCTCCACCTGACAGCGAGGACCCATCGGACAGGCCACCAGTATTTTGTGAAAAAAAATCGTTTCCCCCTGACTGCTGGGACCCACCGAACGGGCCACCGTATTTCGAGAAAAAACATTCCCCCCGCTGTCAGCTCGGACCCACCAGAAGTGCCTCCTTATTACGCACAAAAAATGAATACTCCCCCGGCTAGCTGGGACCCACCTTGGTGGGAGGCTGACTTGTGGGCCTACTAAGTTGACGGGGACGAAGGGCTTTGTCAACTTAGTCAATATGAACGATTCTAGATCCAGTGACCGTACGATGTCCATCCAACGGCCGTAGTGCTTCTTCAACCTCT
This sequence comes from Triticum urartu, assembly GCF_003073215.2. Lineage (NCBI taxonomy): Eukaryota > Viridiplantae > Streptophyta > Magnoliopsida > Poales > Poaceae > Triticum > Triticum urartu. The sequence continues at coordinate 471,607,970 of NC_053027.1, forward strand.
GGTCTTCTTGCTCCAGCCGCCCAAAGCAGCGCCGGTTGTGCCGCATGCTCCTGCCTCCCGTGGCCGGCTGTGCTGCCGCGGAGGCCTCACCAGCCCCTACTATTCCCACCGCTGGCCAGGCCCTACGGCGGCGACAGCCTCACACCACAGCCGAACCAGTGAACCCTCATACTCCTCTCTGCGCGGGCTTCCACTGCCGCGTCATCCCTGGCTCCGTGTCGTCCCCTTCCTAGGCCTCGCCGTCGTCCACCGCCGTGGTGCTCTCGGCGCGACGTGGTCAATGTGGTCAACGACCGACTTCCATCGGAAGAGTACTGTGCGTGGAGACGCTGACAGCTGGGTCCACGGCCGCAGCAAGGAAGTGCCTCCTTATTACGTGCAAAATAATTATTCCTCCACCTGACAGCGGGGACCCACCGGACGGGCCACCGTGTTTCGCGAAAAAAACGTTTGCCCCTGACTGCTGGGACCCACCAGCTACATCTTCGCACGCAAGAAAGTGCCTGACAGTCGGGACCCACCTGGTCGAAGCATACGTAGCGTTGTCATTCTGGTCGCGAACGTGTACGTACATATATACTGGTCGATGTAGAGGCGCGCACGTGTCGTAGTAGAGGCGCGCACGTAGCATGTACACGTACGTACAGCAGCCAGGGTGCAAGAAAGAAAATACAGCCACATATGTGTACATACGAGCGGGGTCTCGAACACCTACTCGCGCATACGTATTGCCAGGGCTCGTGTACATGGCTGGGTCGGAACGGAGAAACAGCGTAGTCGTCGTGTTCATGGGGAGGCAACAGAATGCGTCGTGTTCATCGGGAGGGCTTGGACGGAACAGGCGATGGAAACGAGGCCTGACGTACCGCAGAATGGAGAAAACGTCCTTGTGTTCGACTGACCACGTTCGAAACGGGATCCTATTCATCGGGAGGGGTCTGGCGTACCGCGAAACGGAGGAAACAGACCTCCTACGGTCGAAACGGGGGTCCTGTTGATCGGGAGGGGTGTGGCGTACCGCAAAACGGATGAAACGGACTTGTGTTGTAGCGCTATGGTCGAAACGGGGGTCCTGTTCATCGGAAGGGGTGTGGCGTACCGCAAAACGGGACTCCACGGGATACTGTTCATCTCCACCGTCGACCCCCTCCAGCCTCCACGAGCTACTCTTCATCCACCGTCGGCCTCCTCCAGCCTCCACCTGCGACTGTTCATCCACGGGCTCCTATTCATCCAGCCTCCACCGCGCGCTACTCCACCGGCTACTGTTCAATCAGCCCTCTCCACGGGCTCCTGTTCAACCACCCCTCCATGGGCTACTGTTCATCCTGCCCTCCACCGTCTACTGTTCATCCTGCCCTCCACGGGGTGGTCCTGTTCATCCAGCCCTCCACGGAGTCCTGTTCATCCAGCCCCAACCGGCTCGATCGATCGGGGTCCTGTTCATCCAACCCCACCGGGAACTGTTCATCCACCCCTCCCCCCCCCCCCCCCCCCCCCCCCGCAACGCTCACTGTTAATCCAGAGCCAGCATCAATCGGCTTCAGTTAGCAGCAGTAGCGAAGGAATCGCTTGATCGGGTTCAGTTAATAGCCATCGATCGATCGCTCGGGTTCAATAACGCGTAGCCTGCAGTGCAATCGCTCGGGTTCAGTTAGAGCCCAACGCCTCGCTCGGGTTCAGTTAGAGCCAACGCCTCGCACACACGCGCGTACGTGTACGAGAGAAACGCGCATCGCTCGGCCCCCGACCTCCCACCGTAACCGGGAACTCCCTGAAATTTTCCTCGCCCTCACTTCTACCACGGTTTTTTCCGTCATGGACGGCCCAAAGAATGTCATGCAGCTGCGTCTTCGGCCCGCCCAGGACGAAAAACCCATTTTCTGTCATGATTTTTTGTCATAGAAGTAGGAGCCGACCACATCTATGATGATACCGGGTTTTGTCACAATTATCGTCATAGAAGTGTCATATGTATGACAGAAAAAAAATTCGTTCGGCCCAAAATGTCACGAATGTATCTTTTTTTGTAGTGCTGCCCTAAGATCATATCCAGAGGGCCACCATCCAAGGACAATGATTTGCAGGATAAATAACTTTAATCTATTCGAAAACAAGGTATCCAGACCATATATAAAATGTATTTGTTAGATCAAGATCATTAATGAGGCAATTACTCACTTTGTTGTTTGCCTAGGAAACTATATTCCGTTGTTCGGCAAGGATGACCATGTTCTCACCTCTGCCCACCTGGTGGTTCATGTACTGCTCACGGTGTTTTCGTCATGTTCGTATTGGTCATGGATCTACTCTAAGTACCCCTGTCTACGAATGCAGCCAGCTCTGCCCAGGAGTTATGCCTATACTCGGGTGTGTGTCAATCTCCTGGTATATTTGTCTTAATTCATTTGAGCTGCTAACTTACAAGCTTTGTTGTCCATGCTTATGAAATAGGTACCAACTCTGTATGGTCTGTACAGATGGAACCGACGAGGCAGGGTTCATTCTCATTGGTCAAACTGCTCAGCAGTTGATAGGGGCAACTGCTTTGCATGTTGTGCGCAACAACCAACCTGACAATGAGCCTGTCAATAATGTCTATCATGCTGCTTCTCAGATGATCTTTCCGCCGAAACAGTTCAAGTCATTGTGCTCAATGAGATTCAAGTTTGTTGTGCATGTTACCAGTGATAGTTTCAAATCAAGACATCCGACATTTCACGTTCAGCAAATCGAAGATTACATTATTCTGAAGCCACATCTATCGTCTCTTGATGTTGCCATCCCTGGTGTTTACTAATTAGAGGTTAGGGCTGCGGTGATGGCTGACTAGGGGGTAAAAGCCTCTGTACTGATCACAAACATGGGGTTTGGCTCCCTTATTGTGATAGTTTTCTGTAACCGAATATGTATGGACTGAATCATGCCAGCCAGACTTATGCTTCTCTATCTATGTATATATTATTACTCTATATGGTGTTTGGGCTACTGTTCTGTACAAAACCCTAGCTAAGCATTCCCTTGTCACTGGTTACGATTTCTGTTATGCTTGGAGTCTCTTAGATAACATATATTTTGTGCTTGACACTATTTGAGCGATATTTTACCATGAAGTTATGGTATCTCTTAATGTTCATGATTTCTTGGTTTTTTTATAAGCATGACTCATCTTTACTTTGTATGGCAGATGATCTACTGCACAATTGTGTTCACTTTTCTTTTTCAATAGTCAGTTAAATTCACATGATAACCAGAGACAAATGCTGACGGGCTAAATTCAGATACTTCGGCCAGCAACTTGGCCCATTCAGGCGGCCACGGTCTGAACATCTCACATGCCACCGCGCCCTATAAAATATCTCGCTAGGGCATCCCATTTCCACTCTTCAAATAGAATCGATTTGCTCCACCCTTCCACTGTTCTCTGGCGGTGCTTTGCCCTCTTCATCCACCCAAGGTTAGATGCTCAGCTCTCTTCCCTTTCCATTTACATCCAATCGATTGCAACCGATGTATAAGCGTGGCAACGACGGCGCTATGATTTTACAGCAGGATCCGTTCCAGCTCGAGATGAACTCAAACGCCCGGAGGGGGCTCTTCTCCACGATGCCGGTGACCAGCGCGCACAGTTTCCGTTCGGCCTTATCCCCGACGAGTAAGGTAACTCTCTTTGGTTTCGAGCTAGAACTAGGGAATCTATATACCTACTTCTGGCTAGAGCAGTCCTCTCTACAGAACATAATTGATATAGGCTAAAATCATGAATGCCTACCATATTTGTGTAGCATGGATTAGGCATGTCTAGATGCTCTATCATATTGATGTACTTCAGAATTCTACTTCTAATTTCATGCACGGTGTCGTCCGGCTTCCTCATAGTGATGGTGATATGTATCTTCGTTTATATGGCCTCTTCACTGTTTGGTAGTATTTCATGGAATGCCTCATTGGTATATTTAATTAAAATAGACTTCAGTTATTTAAATGTGATAGATGCATTGGCTTTAGGCAGTCCCCCTCTTTTCATGCTCCCAGTACTTCTTGCCCCGTTTGTACGTTCTTTCCATTTAGATGTCCTTTACATAACAGTCCTACATACTACACAATTATCTATGATCTACTAAATGCTATATCTTATATCCTTAAGGTCAGGGACACTGTCAAGGTCAGCGCAAAGATGATGCTGAATGTTGTTCTTGCTGAAATGGGCTTGTCCGAGGCCAAGTTCAAGACCTACACGTGTGAATATGGGCTTGTGGGTGCCACTGTGTATTTCTGGCAATCATCAGAGCCAACTAGAGTTCATGGCAAGCCAGCTACGAATGTTGATGAGGCTATGCAGAGTGCTGCAACTAAATGTCTCGAGCATCTTGCGGGAGCCATGGAGATAGAGTTCGATTGCCCACAAGTAAAGAATATGAAAGTTGAGATGACACGGCTGTCACGCAATATTGATGACAGGGACAGCCAGATCAGGTGCCTAAAGGCAAAGCTAAAGAAGAAGGATGGGCAGGTCAGGGACCTAAGCAGGGGCTGGGGTTCATTTGCTGATGACATATACAATTCTGGAGCTCGTATTGAGAAAACGGCAGTCAACTATCTGCCTTCAGGAGATACTTCAGGTTCTTCTTCTGTTGTGAGTGATGTGGCATGGGATTTCTATGGTATCAGTCAGGAAGCCGAGGACCTCACCCAGATTTCTTTGATGGCGTCTGATGCGGTCCGGACCATAGGCATCTATCCATATGACGCGGAGTCTGACTGCTCTGAGTTTGATGAGTTCCCAGGTTTCTATCCTTCTGATGACGCCGAGGAAAACCGTCGTGGAAGCTTCCTTGATGACGAAGACTTCCTCTTCGACGAGAATGACTGAAACTTCAGGCACAGGAAGAAACGGAGGCCCTTTTGGTTTATCGAGAACCTTCGCTTAATTGTCGAGCTAAGCTTCGGTGCCTCCATGAAAGGGTTGTGAATCAATGCAATATGCACCTGTCCAACCTTAGTGTAGATTATTTGTAATCGGTACTATGCCCCAGTATTTCTAGATGGATGATAGCAGGCAATATATACCTGCATAAGACTACTACCCTTCGCTATTGTAATTGTAATCGGTACTATCTAGATGGATGATAGCAGGCGATGTATATCTGCATAAGACTACTACCCCTTAGCTCTCTGATTTATGAACCTGTCTAGTGTTTAGTTTGGTATTACGTATGTACCTCTTCTACTTCTGCTTGTCACTAAGGTTACTTTTCTGTTTCTCTTGCTGTATTTCTCTTGTGACAATCCAGCTTCCTATTTTATATTACAACACACGTACGTAATGGATACACTTGGGCTCTGCTTCTCTATGTTGATATGAAAGCATGTAACGTGTTTCTTTCGTTTTCAACAGGAGGCAACAATCTAGGCCCATATAGACACAACGAAAGGCCCGTTTCTTTGTCCAGTGCCTTATAAAGGACGAGAAGGGCTGACCTAATATCCTTGGCTCCCTCCACAGAACCTGGCGGTGCAAGAGAAGTGCCTTCTAGCACGAAGCTCCGGGCAGAAAGGAACTCTCCAGGAAAGGTAAAGAGCAAGTTCTTTTCACCTGCGATCTTTGGAGCTTCACTTTGTTTTCAGTTTTCCCACCTCCAGTCCTTTTAATGCCAGCACGTTCCTTCTGCAGCAAATTTCCCTATGGATGGAGACGAGGTCTTCGACCGGGCCTCGCTTGGATCTACATCGTCGGTGAACAAAATAATCCATCCATATGTTCAGGTTAGTCAAACTTCACCGCCTTTTTCCCAGTAGCTTTACTCTCTGCAAATATTCTGGGCGTACTACTCTGATTCCAAAGCATGTAGTGAGATAGATGGATCCAAACTCTGTATATATGTCTTACGCAATAAAAAATGATGCAGATTGGTCCAGCCACTGTAAGGGCGCCAGCCAGAATAATGCTTAGTCTCCTGTTAGAGCGGCTTAACATACCTGACGCCATTTACCGTCGAAGGCCATACTCACATGACACAGTCAGTGTCACAGTGCTCTTCTACACCTCTCCACCGATTAATGGAGTCAGTCCACCACAGATGACAATTACCGGTGTTCGCTCTGCCAATCAGGAAGTGGCAGAAGATTCTGCGGCTGTGGCAGCCATCAGGTACATGGAAAACGCTACAAACACTATCGTGATCGATCTAAACTATGCAGGGTTCAAAAGGATGCAGCAAGACAATGGTTATCTCAGACTCAGACTTAACGAGGCGTTTGAGGCGATAGACAAGCTTTCTAAAGGCTGCTTAATTGCTGTCAGATACATGTGTGCCTTCTCAGATCAGCTTCACAATGTTATCGCGCATGCCTTTCCACCTGCTCGTGCTGTGGACAAAACCACCAATGAAACCCTTATGAACATTGAAGTGGTGGCGAATAATCTGAAGGACAGAAGCCACCATTTAGAGAAAAAACTATACAAGGTTAAAAGACAGGCTCAGGCACGAGAGCATGAGATATTCGCACCGGTACGGCTTACCGTGTATTCCTATTGTTCATCATGCAGGTTGGATTTTACTAATAACAATCGAACCTTCCTTACACAGGTCATTCGCCGGCGATGATCAGGTGGTGCCAAGAACAGCTTGCTTCGACGCTGATGATGTTGCCACTATGTCTTAATTAGCTTCTGTTAGAGGGTTTACCTTTTGCAATAGTGCCTTATGCCTCGTGAAAACTGTTTGATGCCTAAGCCTTTTGTACAAATACCTACCATTGAATGTTATGTTGCATCAAAATGATGCCCAGTTTGAAAAATGTCAGTCCCTGTTAGCCTTGTATGTGATTTACTTGCTCAAAATTCATCTCACCAACGCTTTGTCTGCTTCTCCCGCCCTATCTCACTCAATTATATGCCCTGCTTCTTTTAATCGGGTTGTGGTTTTACTTTGTGCCTGACTCCTGCTGTTTTTAGTCAAGATAAATACTCAACTCCTGCTGTTTTTAGTGAGGATAGATACATGTACAACTAAGCATGCTAAACTTATGCGGCTGGCACTCGTGATTGCTCACATCGTTTGCACCGGGCACCGCGCGCCGGGGCGCGCTCCTGGTCTGCTACTACAAAAGAGAAGGCTGGTCATGGGCATGAGGTAGAAGGCGTCCACCATTACATTGGCCCTGGGTCGAGCGTTGAAGCCACAGGTGCAACACTAATAGCACATCTAGCCCCTTAAGTGTGTTTTAGTGTTGATGACATATTATTGGAGTGACTAACACTCGAACTAAGTGATCCTCTGGTGTTTAGTCTCATATGATGAAAATTATGGAGGTGAGAAACACCTCGATTTAAAAAGGAAAAAGGGGCCGGCATATTGAAAAAAGCCAAAGATCTTTGTTTTATTTAAGTCACAGGAAAGTCACACTATAAGAGAGGTTGAGGTCATGTATAAGTGTGGGGATCATGAACTATATTTTCCATATGAAACCCACACCCAAAAAACATACACAAAAGCCTCTTCATTAACCCCTCCATAAAAATCCTCTTGGCATCTTTCTAGAGATATCCCGGAGCTTCGGGGTCCGTGGTGCTCCGAGAACCTAACCCCTGGACCTCTAGGGGTCCCCTTGGTTGTGGCTAGACACTTCGAGTCATCAGGGTCCCTGGCCCTCATGCCTTTAAGGTTCATCCTGGTTTTGCCTTTGGATAGGCCAGACATCCTCGGTCTCGTGGGACATCAACCACTATCTAAGCCGAGGTTCGGGCTTGCTATTTATTACGGGTTATGTTTATTATTTTCATGATTGGCGGTCTGTTTTCGTCCTTTCTAAAACACATCACACAAGTAGATTTTGGAGAGCATGACAGTGTAGGTGCTTGATGTGAAGGAATCTGTCGAGGTTTGCACCCCTGCAATGTCTTATGGCAGTTCGAATATATGAAATTTCTGAGTACATACGCGAAATTTCAGAGAGCATCACACAAGTAGATTTCGGAGTACATACACGAAATTTCTGAGTATCTATGAGTGTTTGTGTTGCATATAAATAATAGTCGCTCTGTTCACAAATATAAGATATTTTAAATTTCAATATAGACTATATACAGACTAAAATAAATAAACAAGCACATTAAACTGTGTCTATATGCAATCGATTCATAAAAAAGTTAGAACATCTTATAGTGAACGGAGGGAGTAGCTTTTTATTTATCCATCCGATGCATCACAACCTCCACAAGTAAAGTCACTAAACAAACAGATGGTGCATACAAGGTACAGTCACAGTGCTCATAAAGCTCATATCACTTTGCTTTTCACTTCTTAGATCTTCTTCTCTCAAAGTCCCTTTCGTTGTGCACCCGAGCAGTATATACCCAGAAGTCTTTGTTCAGTGTTTCCGTCGTCCGTGTATATCCCCCCCCCCCCCCCCCCCCCCCCCTTCTTCTTGCTTTTTCCTATCTACTACACACATGAACACGACGTAACATGGAGGTGACTACCAACCATCACACACACTTTGCGGCCTTTCCATGCCGCTCACCACTCGATCGATCCACGCAAAAGCCAGCCTCGCACACGTCCCCCCACCCACCGTTCGCCCCCAGCTTTACTGCACCTGCATGAGACTACATCGATCGATCCTCTGGTCCTTCGACACATCGCCGCGTTGCAAAGCGGCTGACGCTTTGGCCGACCTCTTATCGCGGTACCGCTTCACATGCCTCGGCTCGTCCTACGTGCGCGCGCACCACGGGCACACACCACACCAGCTGACTAAGCTCAGGTCAGCTCAGCTCCGCTCGCCACTGCTCTATCGCGCTCTGGACTCACCTGGATGCGACAGGGATGGCGGACACCAGCACCTTCGCGGCGCCCCCGCCCCCGTGGATGCCATCCCCTGCGATGTTCTTCACGCCGCCCGCGCTGCCGGGCTACTACCAGGGCTCCGCGGCGGGCACCGTGCCGGAGGCGCCTCGGGAGGGCGGGGGCTCCATCGGCACGTTCTTTGGCGTGCTCGCGGCCGTCCTGGTGCTCACCGCGGTGTCCTGCGTCTTTGGCCGCGTGTGCCGGGCGCAGGCCGAGGGACCCGACGAGGTGTACGACTGCGCGAGGCTGTCGCGGCGATGGCGCTGGTGGAGCGCGTCTCCCCGGATCGTCAGGCGCGGGGCCAAGCCGCCGCCCGTGGAGGAGGTGCCTGCCGCGCTGCCGCTGCCGGAGCCATGAAGTGTTCGTTAAGCTGCCGGTCATCCGGTTCCTGCTGGCGTGTTCTTGTTCAGTGCAGGCTCCGGTTAGCACAGTAAGTAGTAGTGATCCGTCTTAGACTCTTAGTGTATCTACGCCAGTACGGAGTACATCGTTGTGCTCTCCGTGCCATTGGAGGATTTTCTTGATAGATTTATGTCCTCGTTCCTTTGTACTCGGGTTACTCAAAATAATAATGCACTTCTGATTACCAACATTCCCTTGTTAAACTCATCGCCGGCGGTTCTTTTGCGCTTCATGTGTTGCAACGTTTGCGATCCACGGGTGTCCGAGCCAATCGCGCCGGAATGTTAGGTGTGCATGGATTGGTGGTGACAATAAAGAATGTACTCCACCCACCACATGGATATGGAAGGATTGTCCATGAACTACCACTGCCACTACCACCAACCAAGCCAAATATTACCAATACCATATCTTGCCGATCTTCCATCTTGCTGAAAGCCAATTAGAGCAATCATCACGGCCTTCACTAGTGTCCCTTTCACGGTAGCTTCTTCACGTAGGAAAACCTCCGAAATGGAATGTGTGACTGTCAGTACTCTAGTCTAGCTAAAATAAGCAAAAGGATGGTTGGAGGTGACTTGGCAGCAACTAAAGCAGGGACGCACCCAGGCGAGAGTGACATTTCTATTTCTTTCGGAATCACTAAAAAACTGACGTTGGATTTTTAAGCACTCTCGAGTGAACACGCGAGCTGCCGTCGGATCTATTGCACTGATCTTGAAGCGGGCGCCGGATGACACGTCATCAAAGATAATTGTTTGATGTATATGTTGTTCCTTGCCAATGATTTTTCCCTCCTCATGTTGTCCTCTGGGGGAGACTACGACATATCCTCTTCCCTGCTCCTACTTCCTCTATTCCTAGGTGGTGCTGCGGCGACACACCAGACTCCAGCGAGTCACCCGTGGGATGAGGAGGCATCGGTGTAGAGGATCTGTGACATGGGGGTATTTGACGCGCGGAACGCATTGTGGCGGAGGAATAGAGGAGCCATGGTGGGGGGATTTGTGACTAGAGCTTGAGCGTGAGCCCACAACGGCGACAGAAGAGAGGAGACGTGGCAGGGGGAGCCACGACTAGGGCTCGAGCGCGAGCCCACGGCGGCGGCAGAGGAGAGGAGCTGCATATGGAGGGCGCAACAGCTCTATTGAGTATGTAATATTTGCTTGTATATTTCTTGTACATCAAGGCGGCTTCCTGAGGACGTGGTCATACCTTGTATTTATATACACGTGCATATGTACCCGACGAATATATTCAGAGTTGCACCAAACTACATGGTATCAGTTTCCTTCTCCCGATCCTAACCCTAGTCTTCCGCTCCCTGTCGCCGCCGTCATGCCTTCTGGCAGCCGCTGCATCCCTACTTCCCACCCGATCGCCCGAGCTCTCCTCTTCTCCCGACCGCTCTAAACCTGACCACCCCAGCCGCCCCGATCGCCCGCCACATCCGGCCCTCCCGATCCCAGCCTCCCGCTCGCTTCAACCGATCGTCCCATCCCTCCACCCCTCAAGGTCGCTACAGCCAGTCTTCCCGATCACAACTTAAACCAAACACCCTATTCCTCCACCCCTCCCGATTGCCACCATTCTCTTCAAATCCTAACCCTATCTCTACTTCTTTCACAGCCGCCGCTGAACCCATCTCTTCGTCACTACCTCTCCTAGCTCCTCTAGCCCCCTAGCTCCTACCCACCACAATCTCCATGTCCTCCCATAGCTCCTCCCTCCCCGGCGCCTCCAACCCATCTCTGGCACACACACCTCCCTGGTGGCCCTTGGACGGGAGTGGTCCATGCCTACACTATACTCGTCCCGCGTGCGCCTCTTTCCGGGCTTCTCGGTCCTCGACCGCCAGTGCATCAGGTCTACCTAGTTGCCCCGCAGCCGCAGCAGGGTGCCTACCCCCATGCTGCCGCTTTCACCGATGCAGCCGTCCGGCACCTACTGCATCACTAACATATGGCGCCTCCGGTGCCTTAGGATCCGGTCCTTCTCGCGGCTCTCTATTCTGCTCCATCACCGAAAAACTGCACCGATGGCGGTGATTGGTATATGGACACCGGCGCCACCACCCAGATGTCAGCCCATCCCGGTAACCTCCACACTTCTCGTCCTATCAACACGTCTACTCGCATTACCATCGGTGATGGCTCGTCTCTACTTATTACACATATTGGACATGCATCTTTTCCTTCATCATCAATGTCACTTTCTTTATCTCACATACTTGTCTCGCCTGCACTCATTAAGAATCTAGTTTTCGTTCAATCTTTTACTTGTGAAAATCCTGTCACTGTTGAATTTGACGAGCTTGAGTTTTCTATTAAGGACGCCCATAGCCGGATGGTGCTTCACCGGTGTGACAGCCCCGACGAGCTCTACCCGGTCCACCCATCTTCATCCACCGCCACCACTCTAGTCGTCTCTCCGTCTGTGTGGATCTTTGGCACGCTTGCTTGGCTCATCCCAACTCCACTACGATTCATCATATTCTTCAGACTTTCAGTTTTCCATGTAATAAGTGTTGGGAAACGTTGCATGGAAAACAAAAAAAATTCTACGCACACGCTATGAACTATCCATGGAGATGTATAGCAACGAGGGGGAGAGAGTTTCTACGTACCCTCGTAGACCGTAAGCGGAAGTGTTTCTCAACACGGTTGATGTAGTCGAACTTCTTCGCGCTTCAACCGATCAAGTACCGAACGCACGGCACCTCCGCGTTCTGCACACGTTTAGCTCGGTGACGTCCCTCGCCTTCTTGATCTAGCAAGACGTCGAAGAAGTAGATGAGTTCCGTCAGCATGATGACATGGTGAAGGTGATGGTGAAGTGTGTCGGATTACGGGTTCCGGCAAACCCTTGAGGTTCGAACACTGGGGTGCGCACGAAGATCTCCCTCCCCTAGCTCACGCCCTCGCAACGATCACAAAGCCTAGCTCGCCAAACCCAAGGAACAAGGGACACAAGAGTTTATACTGGTTCGGGCCACTGTTGCGATGTAATACCCTACTCCAGTGTGGTGTGGTGGATTGCCTTGTAGGCTGGGGATGAACAAGTACAAGGGAAGAACGACCTCTTGGGGAGAGGTGTTCTTGAGGTTGATGAGCTTGTGTGTTGGGGATGATCTGAATGATCTGTCCTCTCGATGATCCTCTAGATGAGCCGATCCCTGGCTACGGTGGTGCCTAGCCCTATTTATAGAGGCCCGGGTCCTCTCCCCAAATATTAGGCGGGAAGGGATCCCACAACGACTAATTTGAAGGGGGACAACGAGTACAAGTTATCCTGACAAAAGGTGGTCTTCGCCTGCCAAAGGCTCTGGTGGTGACGTTGCCGTGGGCTCCGTGATGACCTCCATCTTGCCGTCCTGCTGGTCTTGGTCTCGTTGCACCGATATGGAACCCTTTGCCTGACGCCTCGGGACTCCTCGCCTGCGCCTGCCTCTTTAGCACCGAAGAGGAAACTGGCACTCTGCGCCCGCTGGTGCCCGCCTGGCCTTGGTCGTCATGGCTCATGTCATGGGAACCTCACGAGGTGCCCCTTGCCTTGATCTCTCCGCTCCTCGCGAGCCAGCCTAGTGAGGCTGCCCCTGAGGAGGTCTTGTGTCGTCCGGTTTGCGAGGTTTGGCCCCTCGCGAGGGTCTTGAGTGTTGGTTGATGAAGATGGGCCGTACCAGGTCGCTGGTGGAGCCATGCCCTGGGCCACAGGCAGGCAAGTCTGGGTACCCTCGTTCCCAGGACGCCGACAGTAGCCCCCGGGCCCAAGGCTCGCTCGTGCTTGGCTTCGCGGCGAAGCCAAGGGGCAAGTGCGGAGTGCCACGGGCCCTAACAGCATGTGGCCTTGATTGACGCGTGGCGACTGACGGGACATGGGCGCTTTCGCTTCCCCACGCTGCCTCGGCAACTGCCCGACTTGAGGAGTCCCTGTTGCATGCAGAAAAAGATCATTATTACCTTAGATCGTGGAGGCCGGCGGTTGGCCTCCTCCTGGCTATAAATGGGAAGGAGGGCGGAGCCCCCGTCTCCCATCTCTTCCTCCACTCCTCCTGCTTCTCATTCTTCCTTGATTTGCTGCTGTGTCGCGTCACCCACGGTGCCGATACGGAGGTTCTCCGCCGCCGAGAAGGGGAAAGCCCCCCGCGAAGAGCTTGGGCCTCTCCCGCCGAAGAAGAGGTTGGCTCGCTCGCGCGATGCCGCCGTAAGGCCGGAGGTGACGAGGCCTTGGTACGAACGGCCTCCCCCGGGCTATCCACTGCCTTTGTACGCCTAGGCAGAGGGCTCCGGAGGAGGTAGCAGGGATCGACGACCCCCGCGCCACGGCCGCGGTGTCCGTGCAATGGCGGCACGCGCTGCCTCCCCGCGAACCCACGCCGAGGGCTCCTCGCGCGAACTCGTGTTGTGGGCGGCGATGCCACCGAGCACATGGATCCGGTTCCCGCTGTTCTTCACCGAAGTGATGCCGCCGAGGGGGCCGCTGGAGCTGTGGCTGCAGCACGCGGGGTGCGACACCCCGGCGATGGGGGCGGAGGTTGAGGTCGTCTCCCCAGGCAAGGTCTTCATGACCCGCGGATGGGGCGAGGTCGCCCGCGTCTGCCGTGCGGAGGGGGCGCTCGCCATCCATTTCGAGTACGATGGCGCCTCCATGCTGTTCTTCAAGGTCTTCAACGAGGAGGGCAATCGCCTGGATTGCTGTCCTGGAGTGGGCCACCAGGATGGTGTGGTGGCGGGCGCTCAGCCCGTCCTTGGTCCTGCTGACAGCTCCTCCAGCAGCAGCGGTGGCTCCTGGTGGTCCAGCGACTCTCCCTAGCCCGACGAGACTCTGGAGACGAGCGACGACAGCTACATGCCCCCGAGCTCGCGCCGTGCCCGGAGTGCAGCAACGACGTCTGCCCGCCGCCATCGTTGATCTGGATGGGGTTAGCGCCGGCCCCTCGTGGCCCATTGTTGATGATGGCGTCGGCGGTGATGTCTGTAAATAGGGCTCATAGAAACCTTCTTCTTTTGTTCCCTGCAAGGAGTCCAGATGAACCCCGTGGGGGCGTGTAAAGGGTCTGTAGTGTCTTTTGTTAATATTTCCCTTATTATGAAGAACTATGTCTTCGTGTCTTGCTTCGGCTCGGTCCCCCCTTTCCATCCTCGCGGTAGCCTAGTGCTCTACGCCAACAGGTCCCGGTCTCCAGGCAGGCTGCAGCCGTCGCTGATATGCCAGGTCGCGATGTCATGGTCAAGGCTAGGAGGTGAGCGGCCCGAGGTCCAGTAAGAGCTCCTGAGACGCGATGCTCAAGAGGTCCCCTTTAGCATGCAAACAAGTACTTGAAGGTAGGAAAGGAAGGCGGCGTTGTCGTAGCAAGGTTGCAAGAGAGGGGAATCCTGTGTAGCAGCGCTTGGCTGATCCGGGTGTGAGACTTATCTTAGCGGTCCAAAGTCGATTCCTTGTGTCGCTCCAACTTCGTGTGTCAACTGGGTCGAACTCGCGCGGGTCTCCCCCTCCATTCACGCCCTTCTATGTGCTCTGCGTTCTTGGGTCCTGTCCCTCGAGCGAGCTCAGCCACCGCTGGTATGCCAGGTCGCGATGCCATGGTCAAGGCCGAGGGTGAGGGCTGGAGAGCCAGTAAGAGTTCGTGAGTCGCGATGCTCAGGATCCCCCCTTTAACGCACAAGCAAATTGTGTGAAAGAAAAGGGGGAGCCTACGGTACCGCCCGCCATCAGCCTCCAGAGGTTCCTGCAGGTTAGTGCGAAGGAGGAATATGGGCTGCAACCGCGCTTGCCAGTCTGCCACTGGTCGTTCCGCAAGAAGGTGAAGGCACTAAGTGCTTTGTGAGGTGACATGCGCGGGGCGTGCCATGAGCCAGAGCTCGACTGCTCAGATTTGTCAGCGTTGCAGGGACGGACCCGAGCACAAGCATCGTGCCAGCGTGAGTAGCGCCCATGGCGGGATGAGCGGGGGCCGATGGGCAGCGCGGGTGTCCGCGATGGGCAATAGACGAGTAGGTGATAATCAAAGAGGCAGGTTAGCTCAGATAGATGCAAGAACGATAGATGCCATCGGGATGGACCCGAGCGGCCTAGGGATGATGCAGCCCGAGGGGCGCCCCCAGCAGGGTAAGCTAGAGATGCAAAAGGATACACGTCGCAGGGATATACCCATGCAACTTGGGGATAATGCAGCCCGAGGGGCGCCCCCAACTGAATGAACTGAAAAGGAGTCACCTGATAACGCCACCGGAGTGGGGTTGGAGTAGCCGATGATGCATGCCGACAAGTCGTTCCTCACGAGCCGCTAGGGCCCTGAGATTCAGGAGGCTCCGGGGGCTCGAGTGGTTCCTTGACGACCGTCGCCATCTCCGCCAGGACAGCGTGATGCCTGGCCTCCTGAGCCACCAGAATGCTTCACAGGTGGCGTTGGCAGGTGACGGTCGTGTTCCGCAAGCCCAATGGCATGCGAACGTAGCTGTGAGGTGGGCCCTCGCACCGACCAACGCACGAAGGCCTGAGATGCGGCCCTGTTGAGCCCTGGAATGTTGATGCAGATGCACAGCCCACCGTCCTTGCCTGGATGGGGGGCCACGCCAGGTGGTGGGTGACGGTCGCCACATATGGCCCTTGCCTCTTGAAGCTCCTGGGTCGCCTTGACGATGAACTCTTGAGCGCCGGGCGCTCCTCGCCGAGCGCCCTCCTGAGTGAAACGTGTGGCGAAGCACGCCTCCACATGGTGTCCGAGCGCCTCCCTCGTGATGTTGGCTAGGTACGAGGCCCTCCAGAAGAGAGCCCTCGAGCCTTGCCCGAGGAGGCGCCGGGCACGCCTTCCTATGCGAGGGAGGGAGGCGCCCCAGCTGTGGGCGCAGGTCCTGAGGTCGTGCCGCTGGAGACGCTGCCCTCCTGAGGCTCCGGGAGGAGTAGCTACTTCTTCTTATTGGGGATGGCCTCAGGAGGGTACATGATGCCTTCGTTGTCAGGGTCTTCGATCGCGGCAGCTTGGAAGGCGTGCTCAAGGGAGCACACCGCATCTCTTTCTTCGCAGGGGACCGTGATGATGCCTCCGCTTCCTGTCATCTTGAGGACGTTGTATGGCAGACGGATGTGGGCGACGTCGAAGTCGATGAGCTCAGTGCGATAGTTGTTGCGCTGGCCGAAGGTGACAGGGAGGCGGACCTGCCCTATCGGGGTGGTGGAGCCGTCGGTCACTCCTGAGAAAGGCTTGGTAGGCTGTAGCTGGTCGTATGGCACTTGGAGGCTGTCGAATGTCTCGACGGACAGGACATTGAGCCCTGCGCTGCCGTCGATATGGGTCTTGGTGACTTGGAAGTTGCTGATGACATGTGAACAAAGCATCGGAAGGACGCAGACAGTCTCCGCACACTTGAGCTGGTCCACCAAGCTGAAGGTGATGGCGCACTTGGACCACCTGAGTGGGCACGTGGCCTCGAGCCTGGGGAGAGCCGCGTTCACCTCACGAGCAAACTGCTTGAAGATACGCTAGGAGGCTGGGGCCTGAGCACCGCCCAGGATGCAGGCAATAACACGCGGCTCCTGGAAGCCCCCAACCCCCTCGTCCTGGTGGTGGTCATCGTTCCTCCTTGGTGGTGGCGGCAGCGGAGAGAGGCCAGCATTGCCCTGAGGACGGTTCTCATGAGGCTGGTCCCTCCAGGCGCCCTCACGAGGCTGGTCTTGCCAGTGGTCCTCGCGAGGCCAGTCGCGCCACTCCTGATGGGGTCGCGGTCGTCCCAGGGTCCCCCGCTTCGTCCTCCTCCTCGGCCGTAGCCCCGGTCGTTGCGCTCGGGGCGCCGACCGAAGCGTCCATCTCGAATGGCTCTGAGCTCTTGGCAGTCGTTAGTGTTGTGGCTGTGTACGTTGTGGAAGGCGCAGAATGGACGACTGCTTTTAGACGACTCGGGGTGGTCCCGACCGTGCTTTGAATCCGGCCCCGTCGCAAGCACGGCTACTCCATTGCACTTCACGTCCTTGGCCTTGGCTTTCTTTTCTTCAGGGTCAGCAGCAGGGAGCTCGAGGAGGGAGAGGCGCCCCTCCTCAGCTCTTGCGCACTTGGTCGCCATGTTGAACATCTCCAGGGCCGAGCATAGCTCTTCGTGGATCGCGAGCTTATCCTTCATCTTGACATCGCAGACGCTATCGAAGAACACGGAGATGATGGCCTCGTCTGTCAGCTTGGGGATCTTGAGGAGGACGTTGTTGAAGCGCTGGATATACTTTTCAGGGATTCCCCTAGTTGCTGCTTGATGCACCGCAGGTCACCTGCGGCTGGCAGGTGGTCGCGAGTGCCCTGGAAGTTGGCGACGAAACGCTCGTGCATCTCTCTCCAGGAGGAGATCGATCCCGCGGGTAGGTTCAGGAGCCACGAGCGAGCACCATCCTTGAGAGTCATGGGAAACCAGTTCACCATGACTTTTTCATCGCTGTTAGCCACCTCGATGCTTAGCTCGTAGAGCTATAGGAACTCCGCAGGGTCGGGGGTGCCATCGTAGCACGGAGGCAGATCCAGCTTGAACTTGCCTGGCCAAACGACGGTCCGCAGCTCGGGAGTGAAGGCTCGGCAGCATGCTGTGGTCACCGGAGCCCTTCGTGGTGGTGGAATCTGGTCTTGGCACCCACGCACAGCCACGACAGGCGGCACACGGTCTTGACGTGGTGGCGCGGGGAGTGCGGGAGCGTTTTCTTGTGGTCGAGGGACCTCCTGGCAGCTTCTTTCTTCATGCGCGGGCACACGGCATGGCGGATCATGCCGCGGGACCACGCGTCTTGGGTTGAGGACACCATCTTGGTGCGGAGGAGGCGGGGGCGCTCCGTGAGCCGTGTGTCTCAACGCGAGGGCACCGTCTTGATGCAGGGGCGGCGGAGGTGCTCCGTGAGCTACACCCCCTGCGGCTGGAGGCGGGCGAGGTAGCGAGAGGGATGGTGCAGGAGAGCCCCCAGCGGCACTGACGAGCTCGGCGATGCGGTCCATCCAGTCTTCGTAGAGGTCGTCGACCGGGCGGTAACGCAGGAGCTCACGTGCCATGAGCAACGCAGCCTGCGCGTCCGTGGGCGCACGACGAGCGTGGGGCGACGAGCCGGCTGGAGTCAGCGACGGGGTACCGGTGCGACCGTCCCGCCACACAGAGGGGCGCAGTGATGATGCTTTCTGCTCGTTCGCTGCCGGGCCGGTGGCGGCGTTGGCAGCAGGTGATGGAGAGCGGCGGGGATGTCCGCCAACGGGCGCCATCTGGGCAACACGAGTGGCAAGGGCGGCGCGGCGCTCAGCACGGGCTCGGCGAGCGTCTGACATGGATGCGATGGAGCTATGGAACGTGGATCGATGGAGGGAAAGCTTCAATGCACCCCTATCTGGCACGCCAAATGTCGGATTACGGGTTTCGGCAAACCCTTGCGGTTCAAACACTGGGGTGCGCACGAAGATCTCCCTCCCCTAGGTCACGCCCTTACAACGATCGCAAAGCCTAGCTCGCCCAACCCAAGGAACAAGGGACACAAGAGTTTATACTCGTTCCGGCCACCGTTGCGGTGTAATACCCTACTCCGGTGTGGTGTGGTGGATTGCCTTGTAGGGCTAGGGATGAACAAGTACAAGGGAAGAACGACCTCCTGAGGAGAGGTTGTCGGCGTTCTGGGAACGGGGGTCCCCAGACTTGCCTGCCTGCGGCCCACGGCATGGCTTTGCTAGTAGGCCCCAACAACCCATCTTCATCAACAAGGCATTCAAGACCCTCGCGAGGGGCCAAGCCTCGCGAGGTGGACGACACAAGACCTCCTCAGGAGCGGCCTCACCAGGATGGCTCGCGAGGGGCAGAGAGTTCAAGGCACGACAAACCTCGCGAGGTTCTAGTGACGTGAGCCATGACGACCAAGGCCAGGCAGGCACCAGCGCACGCAGCGTCCTTGTTGCCTCTTTGGTGCTAAGGGGGCAAGCGCAGGCGCGGAGTACCGAGGCATCAAGCAAAGGTTTCCATATTGGTGCAATGAGACCAAGACCAGCAGGACAGCAAGACGGAGGTCACCATGGAGCCCAAGACGGCGTCATCACCAGAGCCTTTTGCAGGCAAAGACCACTTTTGTCAGGATAAACTGTACTAGCTGTCCCCTTTCAAATTGGTTGTTGTTGGCTCCCTTCCCGCTCAATATTTGGGGAGAGGATTAGGGCCTCTATAAATAGGACTAGCCACCACCATAGCTAGAGATAGACCGAATGGTAGACGCACAGAGAGAGAAAGAACGGAGCACACACAAGTTCGCCAAGCACAACAACACCTCAACCTCAGGAGGTTGTTCTTCCCTTTGTACTGTTCATTCTCAGCCCAAGAGGCAATCCACCACCACCACCACACCGGAGTAGGGTATTACACCACAACGGTGGCCCGAGCCAGTATAAATCTCGTGTCCTTTGTGGTGCGAGTTCGTCAAATTAGTCTGTAAGATCTTAGCCGAGCTAGGACGTGGATTGATAGGGGGAGATCTTCGCGCGCACCCCAGTGTTCGAACCTTAAGGGTTTTTCCGGAACCCATGATCCAACATTTGGCGCGCCAGGTAGGGGTGCGCCGAAGCTTCCCTTCTGTCGCTCTGCATCACGTTGCCTCATCGTCTCCATGGCGGACGCACGTCGCGCCCGCGCTGAGCGCCGGGCCGCCCTCGCCACCCGCGTTGCTCAGACGGCCCCCGTCGGCGGGCCACCCCGTCGCTCTCCGTCGCCTGCCGCCAATGTCGCCACCGGCCCGGCGGGGAACGAGCAGCAAGCATCCTTGCTGCACCCCTCGGTGCGACCGGACGGCCGCACCGCCACTCCATCACTGGCTCCCGCTGGTTCATCGTCTCATGCTCGTCGCGTTCCCACGGACGCACGGGCCGCACTCCTCATGGCGCATGAGCTCCTGAGCTACCGCCCAGTCGACGACCTCTAGGACTGGCTTGACCACATCGCCGAGCTTGTCCGTGGTGCAGGAGGCTCCCCTGCGCCGTCCCACTCTCTGCCTCGTCCTCCGTCGGCCACAGGCGACATGGCTCATGAAGCACCTCCACCAGCTCATCACCAAGACAGCGCCCTAGCGCCAAGGCGCGCAGCTCCACGGCGCGACCCACCGCGTCCGGCGCTCGTGCGTGAAGAAAGAAGCTGTCAAGAAGTCCCTCGACCGCAAGCGAACGCTCCGCCACTCCTCGCACCGCTGCACCAGGATCGTTTACTGTGGCAAGGCCCCGCGCCGCTTTCCGTAGTGGCGCGCGGGCGCCAAGACCAAGTTCCACCTCCAAGGCGGGCCCCGGTGACCATGGCCGGCTGTCGCGCCTTCACCCCCGAGCTGCGTAGCGTTGCCTGGCCGAGCAAGTTCAAGCCAGATCTGCCTCCTTGCTACGAAGGCACCCCTGCCCCCGCAGAGTTCCTGTAGCTCTACGGGCTGAGCATCGGGGCAACCAACGGCGACGAGAAAGTCATGGCGAACTGGTTTCCCATGGCTCTCAAGGGTGGCGCCCGCTCCTGGCTTCTGAACCTGCCTCCAGGCTCAATTTCCTCCTGGGATGAGATGCGCAACCACTTCATCGCCAACTTCCAGGGCACTCGCGACCGCCCCCCGGTCGCGGGTGACCTGTGCCACATAAAGCAACAACCAGGAGAGACCCTGCAGAAGTACATCCAGCGCTTCAACAACGCGTGAACCAAGATCCCCAAGGTGGTTCTCCGACGGCGTCCGCGACGTCAAGATGAAGGAGGAGCTCGCCATCCACGAGGAGCTGTGTACGACCTTGGAGATGTTCAACATCGTGACCAAGTGTGCAAGAGCTGAGGAGGGGCGCCTCTCCCTCCTCGAACTCCCTATTGCGGACCCAGAAGGGAAGAAGACCAAGGCCAAAGACGTGAAACGCAAAGGAGTGGCTGTGCTCGCGGCGGAGCCAGACACCAAGCGCGGCCGACAACTTCCTGAGTCATCCAAGAGCAGCCGACCGTTCTGCGCCTTCCATAACCTGCATACCCACAACACCAGCGACTGTCAAGAACTCAGAGCCATCCGAGACGGACGCTTCGGTCGACGCCCCGAGAACAGCGACCGGGGCTACAACCAAGGAGGAGGACATGGTGGCGGACGCTGGGATGACCGTGGCCCGCGCTAGGAGTGGCACGACCGGCCTCGTGAGGACCGCTGGAAGGATCAACGTCGTGAGGGCGCCTGGAGGGACCAGCCTCGTGAGGACCGTCCTCAAGGCAACGCTGGCCTTCCTCCACTACCGCCACCACCCAGAAGGAATGACGACCACCATCAAGACAAGGGGGCTGGGGGCTTCCAGGAGCCACGCGCTATCGCCTGCATCTTGGGCGGAGCTCAAGCCCAGCCTCGCAGTATCTTCAAACAGTTTGCTCGTGAAGTGAATGCAGTCCTCCCCAAGCTCGAGGCCACACGCCCGCTCAGATGGTCCAGGTGCCCCATCACGTTCAGTTCGGCAGATCAGCTCAAGTTCGCGGCTACTGCAGGCGTCCTCCCAATGCTTTGTTCACCAGTCATCAGCAACGTGCAAGTTACCAAGACCCTCATCGACGGCGGCGCAGGGCTCAATGTCTGTCCGTCGACACGTTCGACAACCTCCAAGTGCCATATGACCAGCTTCAACCTACCAAGCCTTTCTCAGGAGTGACCAACGGCTCTACTACCCCGATCGGGCAGGTCCGCCTCCCCGTTACCTTCGGAGAACGCAACAACTACTGCACCGAACTCATCGATTTCGACATCGCCCACATCCGCCTGCCATACAACGCCATCCTCGGGTATCCAGCCCTGGCCAAGTTCCTGGCGCTGACCCATCACGGCTACAATGTCCTCAAGATGCCGGGAAGCGGCAGAATCATCACAGTCCCATGCGAGGAAAGAGACGCGGTGTGCTCCCTCAAGCGTGCCTTCCAAGTTGCGGCAATCGACGACCCCGACAGCCAGGACGAGCGCCCTCCTGAGGCTACCCCCAAGAAGAAGAAGCAGTTGCACCATGTAGGGCCTCAGGCAAGCCGCGCCTCGTCAGGATTGGAGCCCACGCCTGGGGCGCCTCCCTCCATCGCATAGGAAGGTGCGCCTAGCGCCCCTCTCGGGCAGGGCTCGGAGGCTCTCTTCTGGAGGGCCTCAGACTTTGCCAACATCACGAGGGAGGCACTCGGGCACCACTTGGAGGCGTGCTTTGTGGCACGTTTCCCTTAGGAGAACACAGGGCAAGGAGTTCCCACCGTTCAGGAGTTCATCACCAAGACCACTCAGGACGATGCGCGGCGACCGCCGCTCACCAGGAGCAGCTCCCCATCCAGGCGAGGATGTCGGGTTGCGCGTCTGCATCGACGTCCCAGGGCTCAACCGGGCCGCCTCTCAGGAGCTTTTCTGGCCTTCGCGCGTGGGACGCTGCGAGGGCCCACCTCACAGCTACATTCGCATGCCTTTTGGCCTGCCGAGCGTGGCGACCGCCTATCAACGCAACCTGCGGAGCATCCTCGCAGCTCAGGAGGCCAGGCACCACGCTGTGCTGGTGGAGATGAAGACGGTCCTCAAGGAACCCCCTGGACCCCCAGAGCCTCCCGAGGCTCAGGGCCCCTGTGGCTCATGAGGAGCAGCCCCTTCGCCGCATACCTTCAGCTGCCCCAACTCTCCTTCATTAACAGAACTAGGTGACATTTTCCAAATTCTTTCAGCTGGGAGCGCCCCCAGGGCTGCGTGGGTCCGTCCTTGTGGCATGTATCTTTCCTTTTTATGTCTTTACCTAACCTTGTTGGGGGCGCCCCTCGGGCTGCATCATCCCCCCCCAAGCCGCTCGGGCCTGACCAGTGGCATGCATCTTCCCTGCATTTACCTAAGCTAGGTTGCCTTTCATGCTTGATCTATCTATGACTATCACCTGCTTGATTGTCGCTCACCATGGGAGCCGCGCGCCGGTCGTCTTTCTTCAGGACCCTTCGCGTTGTCTAACCACCTCGTAGGACCAAGACAACAAACAAGAACCAAGACCAGGCGCAAACCGCCTTGAGGTAGGGCCTCGTGAGTTCCCCGCTGACTCACGAGTGTCCAGACACACCTCGTCTAGCCCTGCCGTGCAAGCCACGTGTCAGGGAAGGGCTGTACATGCCCCGGGGGCTCTCCGCAATAGGGAGTCCCCTCTCACGCGCTAGAAGAAAACCAGCAATCACCACGGCAACCGGTGCCCTTCCTCACGCTAACTTGCAAGGACTTCCTGAGGGCCACAGCAGGCGGTACCGCAGACTCTCCCTCTTATCTCATGCGATTCGCTTGCACGTTAAAAGGGGGGCTCCTGAGCATCGCGCCTTAGGAGCTCTTGCTGGCTCTCCAGCCCTCACCCCCTGGCCTTGACCATGGCACGTGACCTGGCATACCAGCGGCGGCTGAGCTTGCTCGAGGGCCGGGACCTGAGGACGCAGAGCACCAGGAAGAACATGGAGAGGAGGGGGAGACCCGCACGGGCCTGGCCAAGCTACACTATAATGGCCGACGTACGAGTTCGGCACGACTCAAGGAGCCGACCCCGGACAGCCAAGAGAAGCTCTCGCTCTGGATCCACCAGTCGCTACGGCACGAGACCCTCTGTCGGGGGGTTGTCACGGCAGATGTCCTAGAGAAAGGACCTAGTCGTGGAGCCATCGCGACGGGTTAGCTTGAAGGGGTTAAAGCGGACACAAGGACGCAAGGGGAATTTATACTAGTTCGGCCCCTTCAATGAAGGTAAAAGCCTACGTCTAGTTGTGATGGAATTGATGGGTGTTTCGATGACTAGGGAGCAAACCAGCTTCGCCTATGTCTCGAGTTGCCGTCCCCCTCTTGAACCGCCGCCGGGTCGCCCCCTTATATACACGGGTGACGCCTGTCGGTTCAGAGAGTCCCAACACCGGTTCATACTCGTATCCGGGTTGGTCTCTCCTTGTTCCTAACTTATAGTACAAGTATATGTACAAACGCCGGTATACGGCTACAGGTTTTAAGCCGACTACGGGCCCTACGCCTTTACCTGCCTCTTTGGGCTTTAACACCTTTGAACTACTGATGAAGTTAATCCGGCCCAGGTAGGCCGGTTTACGCCCAGTAGTAATATCCCCAACATTAGGCCCTAGATTGATTTGAACAGGTTCATGTCAATCCTTAGCAAAAAATCTTCGTCTTCAACATCTTCTTGTAGTTGTTGAACCGCTGTGATGTCATCTTCTCTGTTTGCTGTAAACCGGCGTGACATCATCTATCATAAAGAAAAACATCCATGATATCTTCTTGTTTAATAGATTCGCAATGACCGAGGTGACAGATCCACTTCCAAAATCTGCGGTCCCTTGATTCACGCGCCTGACACATGTCCTTTGCCTTATAAATAGGTCTGAAGGGTCATTTCCTTTCTCCCCTTCGTGCCCTTCCTCTTCGTCTTCTTCGCGTCGCCAGTTTCAGAGCTCCGCCGCCGCCGTCGTCTTCTACATCATCTTTGGCCGCTGCATCAACCTGAACGCACCAGAAAACCGCAGCGACCTTCCGCGTCTTCCTCAGCTCTGGTAGGTCTTCTGCTTTTCTCAACATAGATTTGATCTAGGGCTTCGTGTTCTTGCGGTGTTCATCACCTGTTCATACTCATGTACTAGCTCCTGGATGCACATGTGAACCCTTGCTTTGTGTAGCGGTAACTTTTAGTATCCGCCGTTAGTTTCCTGCCCAAAACCGTAGATCTCACATATACTTCTGCCCATTGATTCAATACTGTTCTGCTTTGATCTTCTACTATTTTTCTTATTTTCTGAACTTGCTTCAGATCCAACGCCGTAACAAGACCTTGTGAAACCTGTTTCTGCATACTTAACCATCCGCAATCTCAATTGCTTCAATGTTTAGATCAGGCGGTTTAACCTGATAGAAAATTTTCCAAACCGGTATATGCCATTAGTCCCCTTGTTGAACCGCCATATGTTGTTGCTTCATAAAACTCCGGTTTAGATAGATCTGCTTCCGGTTTAACGTTGCACATATCAATGTACCTTGTAGATTTCATCATGGCCAAGCAAGTGTATGAGTGCAACTGGGTCCCTTCTCGCGTCACAGAGGATCAACTAGACGATTTAGTCCTGATTGGCGCCTTGGGCAGCAAAGACACCATCCATTGGAGGGCTCCTGGCAAAGAATGCCCCCCCCCCACACCTCGAGAAGGAGAGGTTGTTGTCTTCGTAGACCACTTAGCCTGGGGTTTTAAACCGCCCGGTTCTAAATTTTACCGGGATGTTCTAGCTGATTTCCAACTCCATCCGCAAGACACTGGCCCCAACTCTGTTACAAATATGTGCCACTTCCAAGTGCTCTGTGAGGTGTTCTTTCAAGAGGAGCCCACAGTGGAATTATTCAGAGATCTTTTCCATCTAAACCGCCGTACTGAGTTTACTGATGGCTCTAATACGGAGTTGGGTGGCATGGCGATTCAAAAAAGGAAAGAGGTCACATACCCTCACGCCAAGCTGCACAGTCACCCCAAGGAGTGGAATCAGACATGGTTCTACTGCAAAGACACCTCCCCTGCTGGTGAGAATCCCTTGCCTGGTTTTCGTCCGGAGCGGCTCAGCAATACCCATCCTTTTCCTCAACGATTGACTGCCCAGGAGAGAAGCAAATATGCTCCCCAGCTGTCAAAGCTCAGAGCCTTTATGGCCAACGGTTTAACAGGGGTTGACCTTGCTCGCTGTTGGATATCATGGAGCATACTGCCCCTTAGTCAGTGCTCTGGTTTGATGTGCGAATATACTGATAGTGTGGATGACCCACTGCGACATTCAAGACTCCAGCTGTCCGGTGAAGAAATCACGGAGGCTGTGCGTAAGATACTGAATGAACCGGAGCACATCTGCGCTAGAACCGGCCTGCTTCCCTTCTGCACCACCAACAAACCGCCAACTGTAAGACTTTGATTTTTCTCTTTGCTGAATCTGTTATCGATATGTCTGGCCATTGTTTCTAATATCAGTGTCTGCATAATCAGGGTGATGATCCGTTTTGGAGCAAAAAGCTGCCGCGGGAGAAACCAGAGAAAACAGATAAACCGGAAAGAGCAACCCGGCAAAAAACTAAAGTTGTGAAGAAGACTGCCCACCGGAAAAGAACCACTGCATCTTCTAATCCGGCCCCTGATGACGAGGTGGATAATCCGGACTTTGAGGTAGATCTTGACTCACTTGGTTTATTTTTCATGCATCTTATTGATGATGATATTTGTCAGGATGATGCCGAAGCCAGCCATGCGGATGTTGCAGAGGTAATTATTCTCTCTTCCGATTCAGAAACTTTGCCTTCACAAAAAATCCGTCAGGCAAACCGGAAAGTTAAATTTTCTCATCCTCTTGCTTATTTGGATCCTAAACTTCTTATGAAGACTCAACAACACGAAGCTCGCCGCACCACCCGGCACAGCGGCCAGGTAGCTACCTCTACCGGTTTACCGAACAGTCCGGTTCGGAAACGTCATTCCGAGGTCTCTAATTCGCTTGTCAGTACTTGTCCTAAAGCGGGCTGCTTTCGTCAACCTCTTAATCCGTCTGACTCCGATTATCAGGCTATTTCCCACTCATCTTCTGGCGAGTCGTCGGCTACTCAGCTCCCACCGCTCAAAACGGTGCTTGGGTAAGCTATATTTATTGTGATGTTTGCAGTATATTGCCTTAGAACATATGCTGTATTTAATTTTGTTATTTTTCTCAGGGCCAAACCTAGGCCGAGCAAGAAGGCCCGCCTGGATAGAGCGGCCGAAGAAGATGTCATTCTTGAACCAGGCACAACACCCAATCTTGAAGCGGCTATTCCTGAGGATATTCCCAATGATCCACCACAGCCAGATGATGATCTTACTGCTGAGGAAAGACCTACTGATACCTCAGGTCCTATCCATCAGCCCACAGGTTCCCTCCGGGTTGAAAGCTCCACCGGTCTCGCGAAACCTACTGACAAGCCAACAGCTCCAGTGCAAACCGGCGGTACCAATGATGATGAAGTTGTCATTACTGGCACTGGCCATACTAAGCCAAGCAACCCTGTCGCTTTATCCAAACATTCTGCCAAGGAGGAATTAGCTGCTTTTGGCAAAGGCAAGTGGAATGCTGATCTGACGGCTTACGCTGCTCTGAACGCCCGAGATATCCATTCCGACTATCTGAACCGGCTGTATACCGGCCGTGACTATGAAGTCGGTCTGGTTAATATGATGAAGGATAAATATGAGGTAACTTCCATATGCTCCTTCTTGCTTGTATGCTTTCATTCTTGTTGACTCTCCTAGCCCCTAAGGGACGATTTTAAATATTCTTTCAAACCAGGACTTAATAATATGAATCTTGATGCTTTGAAATTTGCTGATGTAGTCCCCAAGGGCCGGTTCAACTTAGCGTAGTTAAACCGGTACTTTAAGTAAATGAAACTGCCGCATCAGAATACATATGATCAAATAGCCATTAGCCCCCAAGTGCCAAGTTGAATACTTGTATTGAGCTTGGGACTTTGTAAACAATTGAAAGATGAAGATCAAATATGCATTAGCCCCCAAGTGCCAAGTTGAATACTTGTATTGAGCTTGGGACTTTGTAAATCATTGAAAGATGAAGATCGAATATGCATTAGCCCCCAAGTGTTAAGCACATAACTTGTTATGTGGTTGGCACTTGAATCCTTCTACCGATTTGTTGAAACATATATCTGTCTGCCTGCAGGCGGAGCTGAAGGCGAAAGAAAACCAAGTCGTCGATCTTCAAGAAAACTTGAAAACCCAACAAGCTGAAACCTCCAAAGTAAAAGAGGAATTGGCCAGTGCCTTAAGCGCCATGGAACAACTTAAGGAGAACTTCAAGAAGAAACGGGCGGATTGGGTCACTGAAAAGTCCGCTTTGACCAAACGAGCAGAGGATGCCGAGGCTGCATTAAAACCAGTGACAGATGAACTGACCAGCATAAAGCGGCACGTTCATGCCATGACCACTGCTATCTTTGGTAAGCCATCTTGCCTTCTGAATTGGTTCTGCCTTCTTTACAGGGTCGCCGGTTTATTAACCCTTTATGGTATTTCAGGGACACGCATTGGTCACTTGGGGTCAGATGTGCGGAGGAAACTGAAGCCGCCTATACCTTAGTTGAACAATTGTACACTGGTGCCCAGCGGATCATCTGCACCGCATCTCATAACAAACCGGCGCCCAATTTGATTCAAGATACTCTGATGAAACTGTCAGTGCTTCCTGCCCGGGTTGAAGAGCTGAAGAAATCTGCTGCTCGAACCGGTGCAATCAATGCTTTAATCCGGGCAAAAGCCTGGGTGCCGGATTTTGATCCTATTGAAGCGGCTCAGGGTTATCCCAGCTTGAAGGAAGACGGGTCAGAATTTGGTGAAGCGGATTTGCGAGCCATAAACCGGGAGGTACGTCCGCTAGCTTGTCAACTGGCTGAGGAGGCAGATTTGTCTCATTATCAAGCCAAATATGACAGCCAGAACAAGCGAATAGCTGCACCAATCCATGAATCGGAAAACCTGATCCCTCCAATCCGTAAGCATACTTACGCTCCCGATATTGATCCGTCTTCGCTAATCCATGATGAAGCTGTTTTTCAAGCATTAATGGGAATCGACTGGACAACTGTGGATTTCCAGCCACCGGGTAAAGAAACGGAAGCTGAAGCGGCGCAGGATGACCCACAACCATCAGGCCAGGCTGGTGGCCAATCTTAAACCGGAAGCCGGTTTTAAAACTGTCTCTCCTTTGTGAAAAACAATTATGTTATTATGGGCACCATGTTGCCTTGTAATAGGCTAGCTGATACCTTTGACGTTAATATGCCTTCGTGCATAACGTGTCCTTCCTGTGGTAATGAACTTTCCAAAATACTTTCTGCCACCGTTGAGTGTGAAGTTGGCTTGGCCAACCTTGAAGCGGAGTTTTGTAAACCCACACTGTTGGAGGAAATAACGACTCATGTACATATGTATAATCAAATATGAAATATATCATACCTGTGACATTGAATCACATCGTTGGTTTTACCAACTTTTTGTAGTAAGGGTGATAACCCAAAATTTGAGTACTGATAATTCCTTCCATATTGTGCCGGTTTATAATAAAACCGTGCCGGGTTGTGATAAACACCGTGTTACTCCGTAAGAGGATGTTAACAACAAGGAAAAAACCGGGCAAATAGTCTCCGGATTAACGTGAACTGTGTTCCATCAATTGATTGGTTAAAAAACTTTGTTGGTTTAAAGAACACAATAAAAAGCAAAAAAAAACCCTTCAAAGAAAAGTATGAAGCAAAAGCAACGACAAAAACGTTTGCAAAAAAAGATTTATTTAAGGTGATCAAATGGCGTAACCATGGTCAAACACGACCAAGCTCCCGTTAGGTGTAACTATGGTTCTAGTTAGCCAGGTCCCCAAGTGATTCTTGTGGCATTTATGCCGACCAAATGGCGTGGTCATGGTTCGGGTTCGACCAAGCCCCCAAGTGATTCTGTGGCCTTAGGCCGATCAAGAGGCGTGACTGGTTCAGACGTGACCAAGTCCCCAAGTGATCTGGTGGCTTTCGCCTATCAAGAGGCATGGTATTGGTTCGGACACGACCAATCCTCCAAGTGATATAACACGATGCTTTTAGCAAAGCGAACTCAAGGGGTAAACCGGAGGCCGCTTTAGAGCAACTCCGTGTAACCTCACATGATGTAAAAGAACAGATACCCCGCTTTAGCTGAGGTTCTGGTTTATTATCATAATATATACATTGTCATAATATGTACATAAGTATGGCCAATGGCTCAGGTATAGTAAGGCCGAAGATGAGCTATATTCCATGGCCAGCTAGTCTCCTCCTCTGATGTACGTGAGTCCTTATGCTCTCGAATATCAATCATATAGTACGACCCGTTGTGCAGATTCTTGCTGACCACGAAAGGACCCTCCCAAGGTGGGGATAGCTTATGCATACCAGTCTGATCTTGGATGAGCGGAAGCACCAAATCTCCTTCCTGAAAGGCTCTGGTTCTGACTCGGCGACTATGATAACGACGAAGATCCTGCTAATAAATCGCCGATCGGGCGGCTGCGATGTCACGCTCTTCATCCAACCGGTCCAAGGCATCTTGCCGTGTTGTCTCGTTGTCCGCTTCAATATAAGCCGTGACACAAGGTGAATCATGACGGATATCACTGGGGAGAACCGCATCTGCTCCATAAACCATGAAGAACGGTGTGTATCCTGTTGATCTGTTGGGTGTTGTATTGATGCTCCATAACACAGATGGTAATTCTTCTACCCAACAACCCGGCGTTCTCTGCAAAGGAACCATGAGCCGGGGCTTGATGCCTCTCAAGATCTCTTGATTAGCTCTTTCTGCTTGACCATTGGACTGTGGATGTGCCACCGATGAAACGTCGAGCCGGATGTGCTCCCGTTCGCAGAACTCCTTCATAGCACCTTTGGACAAATTGGTACCGTTATCTGTGATAATACTGTGCGGAAATCCAAACCAGAAAATCACCTTTTTGATGAACTGAACCGCCGTGGCCGCATCACATTTGCTAACAGGTTCTGCCTCCACCCACTTTGTAAACTTGTCCACCGCCACCAGGAGGTGGGTCTTCTTATCTTTGGACCTTTTGAAAGGCCCAACCATATCCAGCCCCCAAGTCGCAAACGGCCAAGTAATTGGAATCATCCTTAATTCTTGAGCCGGTACATGAGCACGTCTTAAAAACCTTTGGCAACCATCACATCGTCTGACCAGATCCTTCGCATCAGCATGAGTAGTTAACCAATAGAAACCATGGCGAAACGCTTTAGCCACCAGAGACTTTGAACCGGCGTGGTGACCACAATCTCCTTCGTGGATCTCACGCAAAATTTCACGGCCTTCTTCAGGAGACACGCAACGTTGAAAAGCTCCTGACACACTGCAATGATGCAACTCACCGTTGATGATAGCCATGGACTTGGATCGCCAGATTATCTGCCGGGCCAGAATCTCATCTTCTGGCAACTCGCCCCGGTTCTTGTACGCCAGGTAAGGAAGCGTCCAATCCGGAATAATATGAAGAACTGCCACCAATTGAGCCTCCGGATCAGGAATAGCCAAATCCTCTTCACCAGGGATCTTCACCGACGGATTGTGCAGCACATCCAGAAAAACATTGGGCGGGACCGGTTTGCGCTGAGAGCCCAGCCGGCTTAAAGCGTCCGCCGCTTCATTTTTCCGCCGGTCCACGTGGTCCACCTGATAACCTCGGAAATAACCTGCAACAATATCCACCTCCCGACGATATGCTGCCATGAGTGGGTCCTTGGAATCCCAAGTGCCAGACACTTGCTGAGCCACAAGGTCCGAGTCACCGAAGCACTTAACTCGACTTAGATTCATCTCTTTAGCCATCTGGAGACCATGGAGCAAGGCTTCATACTCAGCTGCATTGTTAGTACAAGGGAACATTAAACAGAGAACATAACAAAACTTATCACCTTGTGGGGAAGTTAATACGACTCCAGCCCCCAAGCCTTCCAACTACCTGGATCCGTCAAAATGGATGGTCCAATACGTATGATCCGGCTTTTCTTCAGGTGCTTGCATTTCCGTCCAATCATTAATGAAATCAACAAGTGCTTGAGACTTAACCGCTGTTCGGGGCACATACTTCAAACCGTACGGTCCCAGCTCTATAGCCCACTTTGCAATCCGGCCAGTTGCTTCCCGGTTCTGGATGATATCCCCCAAAGGAGCAGAACTGACCACTGTAATTGGGTGCCCTTGGAAGTATTGCTTAAGCTCCCGACTTGCCATAAAAACTCCGTACACCAGCTTCTGCCAATGCGGATACCTTTGCTTGGACTCAATGAGTACCTCGCTGATATAATAGACCGGACGTTGAACCGGATGCTCCTTACCTGTCTCCTTTCG
This sequence comes from Triticum urartu, assembly GCF_003073215.2. Classification (NCBI taxonomy): domain Eukaryota; kingdom Viridiplantae; phylum Streptophyta; class Magnoliopsida; order Poales; family Poaceae; genus Triticum; species Triticum urartu. The sequence continues at coordinate 471,640,151 of NC_053027.1, forward strand.
CTCCACCACCATAGCCACGCTGACCGCACGAGCAGTAGCAGCAACATATAGCAGTAACGGCTCCTTGTCAATGGGAGCGACGAGCACAGGCGGATTGGCCAATTGCCGCTTTAAGTCCTCAAATGCTTCATCCGCAGCAGAACTCCAGATGAACTGATCCGTCTTCTTTAACATCTGATATAAAGGGATCGCCTTCTCCCCAAGGCGGCTGATAAACCGGCTTAACGCGGCAATCCGGCCTGCCAGGCGTTGAACATCATTGATACACTTCGGTTTAGCCAGGGAGGTGATAGCTGTGATCTTCTCCGGATTAGCCTCAATTCCCCTGTTGGACACCAGAAAACCCAATAACTTGCCCGTCGGTACACCAAAGACACACTTGTCCGGATTGAGCATCATCTTGTACGTCCTTAGGTTATCAAAGGTTTCCTTCAAATCGTCAAACAGAGTCTCCTTCTCCCTGGATTTAACTATGATATCATCCACGTAAGCATGTACATTACGGCCAATCTGCTTGTGAAGACAATTTTGTACACACCGTTGATAAGTTGCCTGGGCACTTTTGAGCCCAAAAGGCATAGACACATAGCAGAAGGCTCCAAAGGGAGTTATGAATGTCGTCTTCTCCTGGTCCTTAACTGCCATCTTGATCTGATGATAGCCAGAATATGCGTCCAAAAAACTTAAACGCTCACAACCCGTCGTAGCATCAATGATTTGATCAATACAGGGGAGGGCAAAAGGATCTGCTGGACAAGCCTTATTAAGATCTGTGTAATCTACACACATGCGCCAGGTGCCATTTTTCTTAAGGACCAACACCGGATTGGCAAGCCACTCAGGGTGAAAAACTTCAATAATAAAGCCAGCTGCTAAGAGCCTGGCTACCTCTTCTCCAATTGCCTTGCGTCTTTCTTCGTTAAACCGGCGGAGGAACTGTTTCACCAGTTTATATTTAGGATCCACATTAAGTATGTGCTCAGCGAGTTGCCTCGGTACACCTGGCATGTCAGAGGGTTTCCATGCAAAAATGTCCCGATTCTCACGGATGAACTTGATGAGCGCGCTTTCCTATTTTGGATCCAAGTTGGCACTGATGTTGAACTGCTTGGACGAATCACCAGGTACGAAGTCAACCAGCTTAGTTTCTGCTGCCGATTTGAACTTCAGGGCCGAATTGTGCTCCGTAGTTGGCTTCAACGGAGTCATGTCCGCCGGATCAACATTGTCTTTATAGTATTTCAACTCCTCGGTGGCACAAACCGACTCTGCATAAGCCGCATCTCCTTCCTCGCATTCCAAAGCGATTTTGCGGCTTCCGTGAACCATTATTGTCCCCTTGTGACCCGGCATCTTGAGCTGCAAATACACATAACAGGGCCGAGCCATAAACTTGGCGTATGCCGGACGCCCAAACAGGGCATGATATGGACTTTGGATTTTCACCACTTCAAACGTTAATGTCTCCGACCTGGAATCATGATCATCCCCAAAGGGCACTTCAAGAGCTATCTTACCAACGGGATATGCTGATCTGCCAGGCACTACACCATGGAATACTGTATTGGACGGTTGGAGATTCTTATCTGTTAGTCCCATACGACGGAAGGTCTCATAGTATAGGATGTTAATGCTGCTTCCTCCATCCATGAGCACCTTGGTGAACTTGTAACCTCCCACCTGAGGCGCCACCACCAGAGCCAACTGACCCGGATTATCGACCTGGAGTGGGTGATCCTCTCTGCTCCATATGATTGGCTATTCAGACCAACGTAGATAACGGGGTGTGGCCGGTTCAACAGAGTTGACTGCCCGCCTCTGAACCTTCCGGTCTCGCTTGTCCAAGCTAGTGGTAAAGACATGGTACTGCCCACTACTCAACTGCTTTGGGTTGCTTTGGTAACCTGACTGTTGCTGCTGTTGGTTGTAACCGCCCTGGTTGTTCTGACTATTTTGACCATTATGCCCGCCCGGATTACCATTAAATCCTGAACCGGAACTTCCTCCACCGTAACCCGGCCCGGATCCTGAGCCGCCGCCAGATCCATGATCATACCGAAAATTATTAGAATTCTTGAACTCCTTCATAATAAAACAATCCTTCCAAAGGTGGTTTGCGGGCTCCTCCTTCGTCCCATGTTTTGGACAGGGCTGGTTTAGCAAATAGTTCAGGCGGTTTGGGTTGGGGTTGGGCGCTCCACTATGATTTTTTGGCCTGCCCTTGCGCCGCTGGCCATTGTCCTGTACATTGGTATTAGCCACAAAATCCATGTTGCCATCCGCTTTATGCTTGCCTCCTCCGCCATTGCCTACCCAGTGATGCTGCTGACCTTTGGAGCTGCTGTTCTTCTTCCCCTTGCCTGTCTTGTCATCATCAGACTCGGGATCCTTGGTACTATTAGAATCAACATATTTTACCAAAGCGGCCATGAGGGTTCCCATGTCGGTGCAATGACGCTTCATATGTCCCAATTTCAACTTCAGGGGCCCAAACCGGCAGTTGCCTTCTAGGGTTAATACTGCGGTGTCAGCGTTGATGCGGTCTGAGGAGTGCAACACTTGTGAAACCCGGCGCACCCAATGAGTCATTGACTCTCCTTCCTCCTGGACGCATGCAGCTAAGTCCACTATCGACATAGGCTGTTTACAGGTATCCTTGAAATTGTTGATAAACCGGGCTCATAATTGGGCCCACGAGCTGATAGAATTAGCGGGCAAGCTTTTTATCCAAGTACGGGCCGTTCCTTCAAGCATCATGGTGAAGTATTTTGCACACGCCGTGTCATCCACATCAAGCATCTCCATGGCCATCTCATAGCTCTCTACCCATGTCTCTGGTGGTTGATCCGCCGTATAATTTGGTACCTTGCGTGGGCCTTTGAAATCCTTGGGCAGGCGCATGTTGCGTAAAGCGGGGACGAGGCAAGGCACCCCCAAAGAACTAGAAGTAACACCAGGTTCGATCGAAATGGTTGGACGAACCGGCGTGAGCTGCCGAGCCTGATGTTGTGCGGCTAACTCGGCCTCCCTGCGCGCTCGGGCCCGGTTCACCACTTCCTGAGCGTCATCAGCACCACCCGTCGGGTTGTTACCACGGGGTGCTCCACGTCGTTCATTACTCGACACTGCTGGTTCATCCATATGTCTGCTATAACTCCGGCTTGGACGGGGGGTCGAGTGGATCCGGTCGCGGCTGTACGAGTACGCTTCCTGTTGGGCCAAAGCTGTCCTCAGAAGTTCCTTGACCCGTCGCGTCTCTACTGCCTGTGGCGAGTCACCTTCAATTGGAATGGCCTCCAGCCGTGCAGCAGCGGCAACAAGGTTGTCCATTGGGTTGGAATAATGACCCGGAGGTGTTAAAGCATCCCGAGGTATAACGGTGTTTTGACGAGGCGGGTCCATCTGACGGGGCTGAACCGGCGCACCGGTCCCAGGGGCTTCTGCCTGGTTCCCCTCCAGCGGATTGTTGGCTCTTGGTCCTGGAGTGTTGAAAAGGTCCCTGGCCTCGAAAACCGGAGGTAAGCGGGATTGGTGCTTCCTCCTCATGACTTCATGCGACGCGCTCTGGTCCAACATAAGCATGTAGGCCTGTGCATCTAAAGCGGCCCGCTCTGCGGCCATCCTGGTGTCCTTAGCCGCCAGATCCGTTTTGGCCCGGGTGATTTGTTCCTTTACCTTTGCAATCTCCATGTTGTGAGCGTCCTGATCTGGCGGATTAACTTCTGCCATAAGCACAGCCAACGCATCAAACAGTTCTGATAGAACCTGAGCCGGCGGGCGCACAGGGCCTCCTGCCCCGGCAGCCGTTGCCGCTGCTGAACCGGAGATCGCTGCCACTGCTGTCGAAGAGTGAAGCGCTGCTTGTGTTCCGGTCATAAATATTCCAACCCGGTTAGGCAGATCAGAGGGGTCCGGAATACTGTCACCATCGGAACAGCTCTCAATCCGGCCATCTTGTAGCTGATAAAGAGATTCGGTTTCTCCGGTCGAAGAGTCGTCACCGGAACAAACGGTAGTTGCCCCGCGAAGCTCCGATACATCCTCACAACTCCCTCCATGGATCATTCCCACGAAGGCACGCTTCATGGCCGGTTTAACCCGGGCAGATCGCGCACGCTGAGCCGTCTCGACGAGGTCGGCGCAGATGTCCGGCTCAGGGCCCGGTTCACCGATCTTGCCAATGAAAACGTGAATGCTACCAAAGGGGACCCGGTACCCGTACTCAATTGAGACGGCCGCGGGGCCCCAGCCTGCGTCGTCGATGTAGAGTTTGCCGCGACGACTTTTAGTCATCTGGCCTACAGCATAGCCCTTGAGTCCTTCAAAGCGGCCCTCCAAGAACCGGAAACCATCATGCGATAGCCCCACGGTGGGCGCCAACTGTCGGGGGGTTGTCACGGCAGATGTCCTAGAGAAAGGACCTAGTCGTGGAGCCATCGCGACGGGTTAGCTTGAAGAGGTTAAAGCGGACACAAGGACGCAAGGGGAGTTTATACTAGTTCGGCCCCTTCAATGAAGGTAAAAGCCTACGTCTAATTGTGATGGAATTGATGGGTGTTTCGATGACTAGGGAGCAAACCAGCTTCGCCTATGTCTCGAGTTGCCGTCCCCCTCTTGAACCGCCGCCGGGTCGCCCCCTTATATACACGGGTGACGCCTGTCGGTTCAGAGAGTCCCAACACCGGTTCATACTCGTATCCGGGTTGGTCTCTCCTTGTTCCTAACTTATAGTACAAGTATATGTACAAACGCCGGTATACGGCTACAGGTTTTAAGCCTACTACGGGTCCTAGGCCTTTACCTGCCTCTTTGGGCTTTAACACCTTTGAACTACTAATGAAGTTAATCCGGCCCAGGTAGGCCGGTTTACGCCCAGTAGTAATATCCCCAACACCCTCGCTCACTCCCCTCGCTGCCCTGCTGCGGCAACGTTTTCTTCATTTCCCATCCTAAGACAGCTGCTTGCGCGCTAAAGGGGACCTCTTGAGCATCGCGCCTCAGGAGCTCTTACTGGACCTCGGGCCACTCACCTCCTGGACTTGACCATGGCACGCGACCTGGCATACCAGCGACGGCTGCAGCCTGCCTGGGGACCGGGACCTGTCAGCGTAGAGCACCAAGCTACCGCAGGGTTGGAAAGGGGAGGCCGAGCCTTGGCAGGATATGCACACACAAATCTTCATAATGAGGGCTATGTTGACAAAAGGCATTACAGACGCTTTACACGCCCCCACGGGGTTCATTTCTTGATTCCTCACAGGGAACAAAAGGGAAGGGATTCCTAGGAGTTCTATCTACACGCACCCAATGTCGCTGATGCCGTAATCAATAGTGGGCCACGCAAGGTCGGCACCAACCCCATCCAGATCAACGGCGACGGCGGCTGGACGCCGCAGCCCTGCTCTAGGCTCGGCGGGAGCTCAGGGGCACGTAGCTGTCATCGCTCGTCTCCGGAGACTCCAAGAGCTCAGGAGAGTCGCTGGACCACAAAGAGTCGCCGCTGTCGCTGGAGGAGCTGCAGGCGAGGCTTGCGGCAGGCCCATCGCCCGCCGTAGCGTCGTCCTGGAGACCTCCTTCAGGGCAGCACTCCAGGCGGCGGCCTTCCTCGTCGAAGACCTTGAAGAACAGCACGGAGGCGCCGTCGTACTCGAAGTGGATCGCGAGGGCGCCATCCACGCGGCAGACCCGGGCAATCTCGCCGCAGCCTCGGGTCATGAAGATCTTCCCGGAGGCAACAACTCCAATCTCCGCTCCAGTCGCTAGGGCGTTGCAGTCGGCGTGTTGAAGCCAAAGCTCGTGAAGGCCTCTCGGTGGCATCTCGGTGGCGAAGAACTGCGGGAGGCGAATCCAGGTGCTCGGGGGCATCACCGCCCACAACATGAACTCACGCGAGGAGTCCGTCGCATGGACCCTTGGGGCAACGGCGTGCGCCTCTGCGGCCACGGCTCTGGCTCGGGCGGCGCCGCTCATCGCTCCTCCCTCCGGAATCATCGGCATGAGCATACAAGGGCAGCGGGTACCCAGGCGGCGGCCTTTCGTACCAAGGCCGTGACACCACCGGCCTCACGACCATCTCGCGGCGATGAGACCTCCTCTTCTTCGGCGGGAGCAGCTCGGGCTCAGTAAGGGGAGCCTTCCCCTTCTCCGCGGCAATGAACCTTCGGATCGGCGCCATGTCTGCACAAGCAAGGAGTGGAGCTAGGAAGGAGAAGAAGCGGGAGAGGCAGAAGAAAAGATGGGTGACGGGGGCTCTACCCCCTCCTCATTTATACCAGGAGAAGGCCAACCAGCACCCCCCACGATCACAGGTAATGATGGTTTTCCTTGCATGTCGCAGGGACTTGTCAAGTCGGGCGGTTGCCGAGGCAGCGTGGGGAAGCGGAGACGCCCACGCCCAATCAACCGCCACGCGTCGACCAAAGCCGCGGGCTATTGGGCCCCGCGACGCTCCTCATTTGACCTTTGGCTTCGCCTCGAAGCCAAGCCCGAGCGCGCCTTGGGCCCGGGGGCTACTGTCGGTGTTCAGGGAACGGGGGTCCCCAGACTTGCCTGCCTGCGGCCCACGGCGTGGCTTTGCTAGCAGGCCCGTACGACCCATCTTCATCAACAAGGCATTCAAGACCCTCGCGAGGGGCCAAGCCTCGCGAGGCGGACGACACAAGACCTCCTAAGGAGAGGCCTCACCAGGCTGGCTCGCGAGGGGCAGAGAGTTCAAGGCACGGCAAACCTCGCGAGGTTCTAGTGACGTGAGCCGTGATGACCAAGGCCAGGCTGGCGCCAGGGCGCATAACGTCCTTGTTTCCTCTTTGGTGCTAAGGGGGCAAGCGTAGGCGCGGAGTACCGAGGCATCAAGAAAAGGTTTCCATATTGATGCAACGAGACCAAGACCACCAGGACGACAAGACGGAGGTCACCATGGAGCCCAAGACGGCATCATCACCAGAGCCTTTTGCAGGCGAAGACCACTTTTGTCAGGATAAGCTGTACTAGCTGCCCCCTTTCAAATTGGCCGTTGTTGGCTCCCTTCCTGCGCAATATTTTGGGAGAGGACCAGGGCCTCTATAAATAGGACTAGCCACCACCATCGCTAGAGAGAGGCCGAACGGTATACGCATAGAGAGAGAAAGACCAGAGCACACACAAGTTCACCAAGCACAAGAACACCTCAACCTCAGGAGGCTGTTCTTCCCTTTGTACTGTTCATCCTCAGCCCAAGAGGCAATCCACCACCACCACACTAGAGTAGGGTATTACACCACAACGGTGGCCC